>NW_026737064.1:0-51663 GCF_949786415.1 Peromyscus eremicus | reverse complement strand
TCCATTTAGGACTAGGAAACAAACGCTAGCTCGCCTTACAAGAAACACACTCTGCTTTTGAGAAAAGAGCACTCTTTTACTCTACTGTGTTTCCTATGGGGTCCTAACAGTGAGCTTGCTCAGAACAAAAGAACTGTGCTTCCTACACACATGGGCCATATCTAGTTCAACTCTGCTTAGGAAACTGACAAGAACAGTAGCTCCTCTTCAGTCTGATACACTGTACTTGGTGGGAAAAGATGCGAGTGCTATTTGCACTGTGTGTGGCAATGGGAGCGCAATAGTGACTTTCCTTACCAGAAAACAACTCTTGCTCGTAGGATCACAAACTGCATGTGATTCAACTCCATTTATGACTGGGAAACAAATGCTAGCTCGCCTTACGTGAAACAATCTCTGCTTTTGAGAAAAGAGCACTCTTCTACTCTACTGTGTTTCCTCTGGGGTCCAAAAATGAGCTTGCTCAGAAAAAAGAACTGTGCTTCCTACACACATGGACCATATCTAGTTCAACTCTGCTTAGGAAACTGAAAAGAACAGTAGCTCCTCTTCATCCGATTCACTGTACTTGCTGAGAACACACGCGAGTGATATTTGCACAGTGTATGGCAATGAGAGCGCAATAGTGACTTTCCTTACCAGAAAACAACTCTTGTTCGTAGGACCAGAAACTGCATGTGATTCAACTCCATTTAGGACTAGGAAACAAATGCCAGCTCGCCTTACAAGAAACTCACTCTGCTTTTGAGAAATGAGAACTCTTCTACTCTACTGTGTTTCTTATAGGGCCAGAACAGTGAGCTTGCTCAGAACAAAAGAACTGTGCTTCCTACACACATGGCCATATCTAGTTCAATTCTGCTTAGGAACCTGACAACAACAGTAGATCCTCTTCATTCCAATACACTGTACTTGCTGGGAACAGACGCCAGTGCTATTTGTCCTGTGTATGGCAATGGCAGCGCAATAGTGACTCTTCTTTCCATAAAACAACTCTTGCTCCTAGGACCAGAAACTGCATGTGATTCAACTCCGTTTAGGACTGGGAAACAAACGCTAGCTCGCCTTACAAAAAACACACTCTGCTTTAGAGAAAAGAGCACTCTTCTACTCTACTGTGTTTTCTATCGGGCCAGAACAATGAGCTTGCTCAGAACATAATAACTGTGCTTCCTAAACAAACGGGCCATATCTAGTTCAACTCTACTGAGGAAACTGACAAAAACAGTAGCTCCTCTTCAGTCCGATACACTGTACTTGCTTGGAACAGATGTGAGTGCTATTTGCACTGTGTATGGCAAAGGGAGTGCAGTAGGGACTTTCCTTACCAGAAAACAACTCTTGCTCGTAGGACCAGAAACTGCATGTGATTCAACTCCATTTAGGACTGGGAAACAAACGATAGCTTCCCTTACAAAAAACACACTCTGCTTTTGAGAAAAGAGCACTCTTCTACTCTACTGTGTTTCCTATGGGGTCCGAACAGTGAGCTTGCTCAGAACAAAAGAACTGTGCTTCCTACACACACGGCCATATCTAGTTCAATTCTGCTTAGGAACCTGACAAGAACAGTAGATCCTCTTCAGTCCAATACACTGTACTTGCTGCGAACAGATGCCAGTGCTATTTTCCTGTGTATGGCAATGGCAGCGCACTAGTGACTCTTCTTACCAGAAAACAACTCTTGCTCGTAGTACCAGAAACTGCATGGGATTCAACTCCATTTAGGACTGGGAAACAAACGCTAGCTCGCCTTATAAGAAACACACTCTGCTTTAGAGAAAAGAGCACTCTTCTACTCTACTGTATTTCCTATGGTGTCCAAACAGTGAGCTTGCTCAGAACAAAAGAACTGTGCTTCTTACACACACGGATCATATCTAGTTCAACTCTGCTTAGGAAACTGACAAGAACAGTAGCTCCTCTTCATTCCGATACACTGTACTTGCTGAGAACAGACGCCAGTGCTACTTGCACTGTGTATGGCAATTGGAGCACAATAGTGACTCTTCTTACCAGAAAACAACTCTTGCTCGTAGGACAAAAAACTGCATGTGACTCAACTTCATTTAAGACTGGGAGACAAACTCTAGCTCGCCTTACAAGAAACACACTCTGCTTTAGAGAAAATAGCACTCTTCTACTCTATTGTGTTTCTTATAGGGCCAGAAGAGTGAGCTTGCTCAGAACATTATAACTGTGCTTCCACACACACGGGCCATATCTACTTCAACTCTGCTTAGGAAACTGACAAGAACAGTAGCTCCTCTTCAGTCCGATACACTGTACTTGCTGAGAACAGACCCGAGTGCTATTTGCACTGTGTATGCCAATTGGAGCACAATAGTGACTCGTCTTACCAGAAAAAAACTTTTGCTCGTAGGACCAGAAACTGCATGTGACTCAACTCCATTTAGGACTTGGAAACAAACTCTAGCTCGCCTTACAAGAAACACACTCTGCTTTTGAGAAAAGAGCACTCTTCTACGCTACTGTGTTTCCTATAGGGCCAGAACAGTGAGCTTGCTCAGAACATAAGAACTGTGCTTCCTACACACACGGGCCATATCTAGTTCAACTCTGCTTAGGAACCTGACAAGAACAGTAGCTACTCTTCAGTCCGATACACTGTACTTGCTGGGAACAGTCGCGAGTGCTATTTGCACTGTGTATGGCATTTGGAGCACAATAGTGACTCTTCTTACCAGAAAACAACTCTTGCTCGTAGGACCAAAAACTGCATGTGACTCACCTCCATTTAGGACTGGGAAACAAACGCTAGCTCGCCTTACAAGAAACACACTCTGCTTTAGAGAAAAGAGCACTCTTCTACTCTACTGTGTTTCCTATAGGGCCAGAACAGTGAGCTTGCTCAGAACATAAGAACTGTGCTTCCTACACACACGGGCGATATCTAGTTCAATTCTACTTAGGAACCTAACAAAAACAGTAGCTCCTCTTCAGTCCGATACACTGTACTTGCTGGGAACAGACTCGAGTGCTATTTGCACTGTGTATGGCAAAGGGAGTGCAATAGTGACTTTCCTTACCAGAAAACAACTCTTGCTCGTAGGACCAGAAACTGCATGTGATTCAACTCCATTTAGGACTGGGGAACAAACGATAGCTTGCCTTACAAAAAACACACTCTGCTTTTGAGAAAAGAGCACTCTTCTACTCTACTGTGTTTCCTATGGGGTCCTAACAGTGATCTTGCTCAGAACAAAAGAACTGTGCTTCCTACACACACGGAAATATCTAGTTCAATTTTGCTTAGGAACCTGACAATAACAGTAGATCCTCTTCAGTCCAATACACTGTACTTGCTGCGTACAGACACCAGTGCTATTTGTCCTGTGCATGGCAATGGCAGCACAATAGTGACTATACTTACCAGAAAACAACTCTTGTTCGTAGGAACAGAAACTGCATGTAATTCAACTCCATTTAGGACTAGGAAACAAACGCTAGCTCGCCTTACAAGAAACACACTCTGCTTTTGAGAAAAGAGCACTCTTTTACTCTACTCTGTTTCCTATGGGGTCCTAACAGTGAGCTTGCTCAGAACAAAAGAACTGTGCTTCCTACACACATGGGCCATATCTAGTTCAACTCTGCTTAGGAAACTGACAAGAACAGTAGCTCCTCTTCGGTCTGATACACTGTACTTGGTGGGAACAGATGCGAGTGCTATTTGCACTGTGTGTGGCAATGGGAGCGCAATAGTGACTTTCCTTATCAGACAACAACTCTTGCTCGTAGGATCACAAACTGCATGTGATTCAACTCCATTTATGACTGGGAAACAAATGCTAGCTCGCCTTACGTGAAACACTCTCTGCTTTTGAGAAAAGAGCACTCTTCTACTCTACTGTGTTTCCTATGGGGTCCAAAAATGAGCTTGCTCAGAAAAAAGAACTGTGCTTCCTACACACATGGACCATATCTAGTTCAACTCTGCTTAGGAAACTGAAAAGAACAGTAGCTCCTCTTCATCCGATTCACTGTACTTGCTGAGAACACACGCGAGTGATATTTGCACTGTGTATGGCAATGAGAGCGCAATAGTGACTTTCCTTACCAGAAAACAACTCTTGTTCGTAGGACCAGAAACTGCATGTGATTCAACTCCATTTAGGACTAGGAAACAAATGCCAGCTCGCCTTACAAGAAACTCACTCTGCTTTTGAGAAATGAGAACTCTTCTACTCTACTGTGTTTCTTATAGGGCCAGAACAGTGAGCTTGCTCAGAACAAAAGAACTGTGCTTCCTACAAACATGGCCATATCTAGTTCAATTCTGCTTAGGAACCTGACAACAACAGTAGATCCTCTTCATTCCAATACACTGTACTTGCTGGGAACAGACGCCAGTGCTATTTGTCCTGTGTATGGCAATGGCAGCGCAATAGTGACTCTTCTTTCCATAAAACAACTCTTGCTCCTAGGACCAGAAACTGCATGTGATTCAACTCCGTTTAGGACTGGGAAACAAACGCTAGCTCGCCTTACAAAAAACACACTCTGCTTTAGAGAAAAGAGCACTCTTCTACTCTACTGTGTTTTCTATCGGGCCAGAACAATGAGCTTGCTCAGAACATAATAACTGTGCTTCCTAAACAAACGGGCCATATCTAGTTCAACTCTACTGAGGAAACTGACAAAAACAGTAGCTCCTCTTCAGTCCGATACACTGTACTTGCTTGGAACAGATGCGAGTGCTATTTGCACTGTGTATGGCAAAGGGAGTGAAGTAGGGACTTTCCTTACCAGAAAACAACTCTTGCTCGTAGGACCAGAAACTGCATGTGATTCAACTCCATTTAGGACTGGGAAACAAACGATAGCTTGCCTTACAAAAAACACACTCTGCTTTTGAGAAAAGAGCACTCTTCTACTCTACTGTGTTTCCTATGGGGTCCGAACAGTGAGCTTGCTCAGAACAAAAGAACTGTGCTTCCTACACACACGGCCATATCTAGTTCAATTCTGCTTAGGAACCTGACAAGAACAGTAGATCCTCTTCAGTCCAATACACTGTACTTGCTGCGAACAGATGCCAGTGCTATTTTCCTGTGTATGGCAATGGCAGCGCACTAGTGACTCTTCTTACCAGAAAACAACTCTTGCTCGTAGTACCAGAAACTGCATGGGATTCAACTCCATTTAGGACTGGGAAACAAACGCTAGCTCGCCTTATAAGAAACACACTCTGCTTTAGAGAAAAGAGCACTCTTCTACTCTACTGTATTTCCTATGGTGTCCAAACAGTGAGCTTGCTCAGAACAAAAGAACTGTGCTTCTTACACACACGGATCATATCTAGTTCAACTCTGCTTAGGAAACTGACAAGAACAGTAGCTCCTCTTCATTCCGATACACTGTACTTGCTGAGAACAGACGCCAGTGCTACTTGCACTGTGTATGGCAATTGGAGCACAATAGTGACTCTTCTTACCAGAAAACAACTCTTGCTCGTAGGACAAAAAACTGCATGTGACTCAACTTCATTTAAGACTGGGAGACAAACTCTAGCTCGCCTTACAAGAAACACACTCTGCTTTAGAGAAAATAGCACTCTTCTACTCTATTGTGTTTCTTATAGGGCCAGAAGAGTGAGCTTGCTCAGAACATTATAACTGTGCTTCCACACACACGGGCCATATCTACTTCAACTCTGCTTAGGAAACTGACAAGAACAGTAGCTCCTCTTCAGTCCGATACACTGTACTTGCTGAGAACAGACCCGAGTGCTATTTGCACTGTGTATGCCAATTGGAGCACAATAGTGACTCGTCTTACCAGAAAAAAACTTTTGCTCGTAGGACCAGAAACTGCATGTGACTCAACTCCATTTAGGACTTGGAAACAAACTCTAGCTCGCCTTACAAGAAACACACTCTGCTTTTGAGAAAAGAGCACTCTTCTACGCTACTGTGTTTCCTATAGGGCCAGAACAGTGAGCTTGCTCAGAACATAAGAACTGTGCTTCCTACACACACGGGCCATATCTAGTTCAACTCTGCTTAGGAACCTGACAAGAACAGTAGCTACTCTTCAGTCCGATACACTGTACTTGCTGGGAACAGACGCGAGTGCTATTTGCACTGTGTATGGCAATGGAAGTGCAATAGTGACTTTCCTTACCTGAAAACAACTCTTGCTCGTAGCACCAGAAACTGCATGTGATTCAACTCCATTTAGGACTGGGAAACAAACGCTAGCTTGCCTTACAAGAAACACACTCTGCTTTTGAGAAAAGAGCACTCTTCTACTCTACTGTGTTTTCTATAGGGCCAGAACAGTGAGCTTGCTCAGAACAAATGAACTGTGCTTCCTAGACACACGGGCCATACCTAGTTCAACTCTGCTTAGGAAACTGAGAAGAACAGTAGCTCCTCTTCAGTTCAATACACTGTACTTGCTGGGAACATACGGAGGTGCTATTTGAACTGTATGGCAATGGGAGCGCAATAGTGACTTTCCTTACCAGAAAACAACTCTTGCTCGTAGGACCAGAAATTGCACGTGATTCAACTCCATTTAGGACTGGGAAACAAACGCTGGCTCGCCTTACAAGAAACACACTCTGCTTTAGAGAAAAGAGCACTCTTCTACTCTACTGTGTTTCCTATGGGGTCCAAACAGTGAGCTCGCACAGAACAAAAGAACTGTGCTTCCTACACACACGGACCATATGTAGATCAACTCTGCTTAGGAAACTGACAAGAACAGTAGCTACTCTTCAGACCAATACACTGTACTTGCTGGGAACAGACGTGAGTGCTATTTGCACTGTGTATGGCATTTGGAGCACAATAGTGACTCTTCTTACCAGAAAACATCTCTTGATCATAGGACCAAAAGCTGCATGTGACTCAACTCCATTTAGGACAGGGAAATAAACACGAGCTCACCTTACAAGAAACACACTCTGCTTTAGAGAAAAGAGCACTCTTCTACTGTACTGTGTTTCCTATAGGGCCAGAACAGTGCGCTTGCTCAGAACATAATAACTGTGCTTCCTACACACATGGGCCATATCTAGTTCAACTCTGCTTAGGAAACTGACAAGAACAGTAGCTCCTCTTCAGTCCGATACACTGTACTTGCTGAGAAAAGACGCGAGTGCTATATGCACTGTGTATGGCAAAGGGAGCTCAATAGTGACTTTTCTTACCAGAAAACAACTCTTGCTCGTAGAACCAGAAACTGCATGTGATTCAACTCCTTTTAGGACTGGGAAACAGACGCTAGCTTGCCTTAAAAAAACACACTCTGCTTTTGAGAAAAGAGCACTCTTCTACTCTACTGTGTTTCCTATGGGGTCCGAACAGTGAGCTTGCTCAGAACAAAAGAACTGTGCTTCCTACACACACGGGCCATATCTTGTTCAACTCTGCTTAGGAAACTGACAAGAACAGGAGCTCCTCTTCAGTCCAATACTCTGTACTTGCAGGGAGCAGACGTGAGTGCTATTTGCACTGTGTATGGCAATGAGAGCGAAATAGTGACTCTTCATACAAGAAAACAACTTTTGCTCGTAGGACAAAAAAACTGCATGTGACTCAACTCCATTTAGGACTGGGAAACAAACGCAAGCTCGCCTTACAAGAAACACACTCTGCTTTTGAGAAAAGAGCACTCTTCTACTCTACTGTGTTTCCTATGGGGTCCAAACAGTGAGCTTGCTCAGAACAAAGAACTGTGCTTCCTACACACATGGGCCATATCTAGTTCAACTCTGCTTAGGAAACTGACAAGAACAGTAGCTCCTCTTCAGTCTGATACACTGTACTTGGTGGGAACAAATGCGAGTGCTATTTGCACTGTGTGTGGCAATGGGAGCGCAATAGTGACATTCCTTACCAGAAAACAACTCTTGCTCGTAGGACCACAAATTGCATGTGATTCAACTCCATTTATGACTGGGAAACTAATGCTAGCTCGCCTTACAAGAAACACTCTCTGCTTTTGATAAAAGAGCACTCTTCTACTCTACTGTGTTTCCTATGGGGTCCAAAAAGTGAGCTTGCTCAGAACAAAGAACTGTGCTTCCTACACACATGGACCATATCTATTTCAACTCTGCTTAGGAAACTGACACGAACAGTAGCTCCTATTCAGTCCAATACACTGTACTTGCTGGGAACAGACGCGAGTGCTATTTGCACTGTGTATGGCATTTGGAGCACAATAGTGACTCTTCTTACCAGAAAACAACTCTTGCTCGTAGGACCAAAAACTGCATGTGACTCAACTCCATTTAGGACTAGGAAACAAACGCTAGCTCGCCTTACAAGAAACACACTCTGCTTTAGAGAAAAGAGCACTCTTCTACTCTACTGTGTTTCCTATAGGGCCAGAACAGTGAGCTTGCTCAGAACATAATAACTGTGCTTTCTAAACAGACGGGCCATATCTAGTTCAACTCTGCTTAGGAAAATGACAAAAACAGTAGCTCCTCTTCAGTCCGATACACTGTACTTGCTGGGAACAGGTGCGAGTGTTATTTGCACTGTGTATGGCAAAGGGAGTGCAATAGTGACTTTCCTTACCAGAAAACAACTCTTGCTGGTAGGACCAGAAACTGCATGTGATTCAACTCCATTTAGGACTGGGAAACAAACGATAGCTTGCCTTACAAAAAACACACTCTGCTTTTGACAAAAGAGCACTCTTCTACTCTACTGTGTTTCCTATGCGGTCCGAACAGTGAGCTTGCTCAAAACAAAAGAACTGTGCTTCCTACACACACGGCCATATCTAGTTCAATTCTGCTTAGGAACCTGACAAAAACAGTAGATCCTCTTCAGTCCAATACACTTTACTTGCTGCGAAAAGACGCCAGTGCTATTTGTCCTGTGTACGGCAATGGCAGCGCAATAGTGACTCTTCTTACCAGAAAAAAACTCTTGCTCGTAGTACCAGAGACTGCATGGAATTCAACTCCATTTAGGACTAGAAAACAAACGCTAGCTTGCCTTACAAGAAACACACTCTGCTTTAGAGAAAAGAGTACTCTTCTACTCTACTGTGTTTTCTATGGGGTCCGAACAGTGAGCTTGCTCAGAACAAAAGTATTGTGCTACCTACACACAAGGACCATATGTAGTTCAACTCTGCTTAGGAAACTGACAAGAACAGTAGCTCCTATTCAGTCCAATACACTGTACTTGCTGGGAAAATACGCGAGTGCTATTTCCCCTGTGTATGGCAATGGGAGCGCAATAGTGACTTTCCTTACCAGAAAACAACTCTTAGCGTAGGACCAGAAACTGCATGTGATTCAACTCCATTTAGGACTAGGAAACAAACGCTAGCTCGCTTTACAAGAAACACACTCTGCTTTTGAGAAAAGAGCATTCTTCTACTCTACTGTTTTTCCTATAGGGCCAGAACTGTGAGCTTGCTCAGAATATAAGAACTGTGCTTCCTACACACACAGGCCTAATCTAGTTCAACTCTGCTTAGGAAACTGACAAGAACAGTAGCTCCTCTTCAGTCCGATACACTGTACTTGCTGGGAACAGATGCATGTGCTATTTGAACTGTGTCTGGCAATGGGAGCTCAATAGTGACTTTCCTACCAAAAAACATTTCTTGCTCATAGGACCACAAACTGCATGTGATTCAACTCCATTTATGACTGGGAAACAAAAGCTAGCTCTCCTTACAAGAAACACTCTCTGCTTTTGAAAAAAGAGCACTCTTCTACTCAACTGTGTTTCCTATGGGGTCCAAAAAGTGAGCTTGCTCAGAACATAATAACTGTGCTTCCTACACACACGGGCCATATCTAGTTCAACTCTGCTTAGGAAACTGACAAGAACAGTAGATCCTCTTCAGTCAGATACACTGTACTTGCTGAGAACCGACGCGCGTGCTACTTGCACTGTGTATGGCAATTGGAGCACAATAGTGACTCGTCTTACCAGAAAACAACTCTTGCTCGTAGGACAAAAAACTGCATGTGACTCAACTCCATTTAGGCCTGGGAAACAAACTCTAGCTCGCCTTACAAGAAACACACTCTGCTTTTGAGAAAAGAGCACTTTTCTACTCTACTGTGTTTCCTATAGGGCCAGAACAGTAAGCTTGCTCAGAACAAATGAACTGTGCTTCCTAGACACACGGGCCATATCTAGTTCAACTCTGCTTAGGAAACTGACAAGAACAGTAGCTCCTCTTCAGTCCGATACAGTGTACTTGCTCAGAACAGATGCGAGTGCTATTTGCACTGTGCGTGGCAATGGGAGCGCAATAGTGACTTTCCTTACCAGAAAACAACTCCTGCTCCTAGGACCACAAACTGCATGTGATTCAACTCCATTTATGACTGGGAAACAAATGCTAGCTCGCCTTACAAGAAACACTCTCTGCTTTTGAGAAAAGAGCACTCATCTACTCTACTGTGTTTCCTATGGGGTCCAAACAGTTGGCTTGCTCAGAACAAAGAACTGTGCTTCCTTCACACATGGACCATATCTAGTTCAACTCTGCTTATGAAACTGACACGAACAGTAGCTCCTCTTCAGTTCAATACACTGTACTTGCTGGGAACAGACGTGAGTGCTATTTGTACTGTGTATGGCATTTGGAGCACAATAGTGACTCTTCTTAAGAGAAAACAACTCTTGCTCGTAGGACCAAAAACTGCATGTGACTCACCTCCATTTAGGACTGGGAAACAAACGCTAGCTCGCCTTACAAGAAACACACTCTGCTTTAGAGAAAATAGCACTCTTCTACTATAATGTGTTTCCTATAGGGCCAGAACAGTGAGCTTGCTCAGAACATAATAACTGTGCTTCCTACACACACGGGCCATATCTAGTTCAACTCTGCTTAGGAAACTGACAAGAACAGTAGCTCCTCTTCAGTCCGATACACTGTACTTGCTGGGAACAATCGCGAGAGCTTTTTGCACTGTGTATGGCAAAGGGAGTGCAATAGTGAGTTTCCTTACCAGAAAACATCCCTTGCTCGTAGGACCAGAAACTGCATGTGATTCAACTCCATTTAGGACTGGGAAACAAACAATAGCTTGCCTTACAAAAAAACACACTCTGCTTTTGAGAAAAGAGCACTCTTCTACTCTACTGTGGTTCCTATGGGGTCCGAACAGTGAGCTTGCTCAGAACAAAAGAACTGTGCTTCCTACACACACGGCCATATCTAGTTCAATTCTGCTTAGGAAACTGACAAGAACAGTAGATCCTCTTCAGTCCAATACACTGTACTTGCTGCGAACAGACGCCAGTGCTATTTGTCCTGTGTATGGCAATGGCAGCGCAACAGTGACTCTTCTTATCAGAAAACAAGTCTTGCTCGTAGTACCAGAAACTGCATGGGATTCAACTCCATTTAGGACTGGGAAACAAACGCTAGCTCGCCTTACAAGAAACACACTCTGCTTTAGAGAAAAGAGCACTCTTCTACTCTACTGTGTTTCCTATGATGTCCAAACAGTGAGCTTGCTCAGAACAAAAGAACTGTGCTTCCTACTCACAGGGATCATATCTAGTTCAACTCTGCTTAGGAAACTGACAAGAACAGTAGCACCTATTCAGTCCAATACACTGTACTTACTAGGAACAGACGGGAGTGCTATTTGCACTGTGAATGGCAATGGGAGCGCAACGTGACTTTCCTACCAGAAAACAACTCTTGTTCGTAGCACCAGAATCTGCATGGGATTCAACTCCATTTAGGACTAGGAAACAAACGCTAGCTCGCCTTACAAGAAACACACTCTGCTTTAGAGAAAAGAGCACTCTTCTACTCTACTGTTTTTCCTATAGGGCCAGAACAGTGAGCTTGCTCAGAACATAAGAACTGTGCTTCCTACACACACGGGCCTTATCTAGTTCAACTCTGCTTAGAAAACTGACAGGAACAGTAGCTCCTCTTCAGTCCGATACACTGTACTTGCTGGGAACAGATGCATGTGCTATTTGCACTGTGTCTGGCAATGGGAGCGCAATAGTGACTTTCCTACCAGAAAACATTTCTTGCTCGTAGGACCACAAACTGCATGTGATTCAACGCCATTTAGGACTGGGAAACAAACAGTAGCGCGTCTTACAAGAAACACACTCTGCTTTAGAGAAAAGAGCACTCTTCTACTCTACTGTGTTTCCTATGTGGTCAAAACAGTGAGCTTGCTCAGAACAAAAGAACTGTGCTTCCTACACACACGGACCATATGTAGTTCAACTCTGCTCAGGACACTGACAAGAACCGTAGTTCCTATTCAGTCCAATACACTGTGCTTGCTGGGAACAGACGCGAGTGCGATTTGCACTGTGTATGGCATTTGGAGCGCAATAGTGACTCTTCTTACCAGAAAACAACTCTTGCTCCTAGGACCAAAAACTGCCTGTGACTCAACTCCATTTAGGACTGGGAAACAAACGCGAGCTCGCCTTACAAGAAACACACTCTGCTTTAGAGAAAATAGCACTCTTCTACTATACTGTGTTTCCTATAGGGCCAGAACAGTGATCTTGCTCAGAACATAATAACTGTGCTTCCTACACACAGGGATCATATCTAGTTCAACTCTGCTTAGGAAACTGACAAGAACAGTAGCTCCTCTTCAGTCAGATACACTGTACTTGCTGAGAACAGACGCGCGTGCTACTTGCACTGTGTACGGCAATTGGAGCACAATAGTGACTCGTCTTACCAGAAAACAACTCTTGCTCGTAGGACAAAAAACTGCATGTGACTCAACTACATTTAGGACTCTGAAACAAACTCTACCTCGCCTTACAAGAAACCCACTCTGCTTTTTAGAAAAGAGCACTCTTCTACTCTACTGTGTTTCCTATAGGGCCAGAACAGTGAGCTTGCTAAGAACAAATGAACTGTGCTTCCTAGACACACAGGCCATATCTAGTTCAACTCTGCTTAGAAACTGACAAGAAGAGTAGCTCCTGTTCAGTCCGATACAGTGTACTTGCTCGGAACAGACTCGAGTGCTATTTGCACTGTGTATGGCAATGGGAGCTCAATAGTGACTTTCCTTACCAGAAAACAACTCTTGCTCGTAGGACCAGAAACAGCATGTGATTTAACTCCGTTTAGGACTGGGAAACAAATGCTAGCACGCCTTACATGAAACACACTCTGCTTTTGAGAAAAGAGCACTCTTCTACTCTACTGTGTTTCTTATGGGGTCCGAACAGTGAGCTTGCTCAGAACAAAAGAACTGTGCTTCCAACACACAGGGATCATATCTAGTTCAACTCTGCTTAGGAAACTGACAAGAACAGTAGCTCCTATTCAGTCTAATACACTGTACTTGCTGGAAAAATACGCGACTGCTATTTGCCCTGTGTATGGCAATGGGAGCACAATAGTGACTTTCCTTACCGGAAAACAACTCTTGCTCGTAGGACCAGAAACTGCATGTGATTCAACTCCATTTAGGACTAGGAAACAAACGCTAGCTCGCCTTACAAGAAACACACTCTGCTTTTGAGAAAAGAGCACTCTTCTACTCTACTGTGTTTCCTATAGGGCCAGAACAGTGAGCTTGCTGAGAACAAAAGAACTGTGCTTCCTACACACACGGGCCTTATCTAGTTCAACTCTGCTTAGGAAACTGACAAGAACAGTAGCTCCTCTTCAGTCCGATACACTGTACTTGCTGGGAACAGACGCGAGTGCTATTTGCACTGTGTATGGCAATGGGAGCGCAATAGTGACTTTCCTTACCAGAAAACAACTCTTGCTCGTAGGACCAGAAACTGCATGTGATTCAACTCCATTTAAGACTGGGAAACAAATGCTAGCTCGCCTTACAAGAAAAACACTCTGCTTTTGAGAAAAGAGCACTCTTCTACTCTACTGTGTTTCCTATGGGGTCCGAACAGTGAGCTTGCTCAGAACAAAAGAACTGTGCTTCCTACACACACGGCCATACCTAGTTCAATTCTGCTTAGGAACCTGACAAGAACAGTAGATCCTCTTCAGTCCAATACACTGTACTTGCTGGGAACAGAAGCCAGTGCTATTTGTCCTGTGTATGGCAATGGCAGCGCAATAGTGACTATTCTTACCATAAAACAACTCTTGCTCATAGGACCACAATCTGCATGTGATTCAACTCCATTTAGGACTGGGAAACAAATGCTAGCTCGCCTTACAAGAAACACACTCTGCTTTTGAGAAATGAGCACTCTTCTACTCTACTGTGTTTCCTATGGGGTCCGAACAGTGAGCTTGCTCACAACAAAAGAACTGTGCTTCCTACACACACGGCCATATCTAGTTCAATTCTGCTTAGGAAACTGACAAGAACAGTAGATCCACTCAGTCCAATACACTGTACTTGCTGGGAACAGACGCCAGTGCTATTTGTCCTGTTTATGGCAATGCCAGTGCAATAGTGACTATTCTTACCATAAAACAACTCTTGCTCGTAAGTACCAGAAACTGCATGTGATTCCACTCCATTTAGGAATGGGAAACAAACGCTAGCTTGCCTTACAAGAAACACACTCTGCTTTTGAGAAAAGAGCACTCTTCTACTCTACTGTGTTTGCTATGGGGTCCAAACAGTGAGCTTGCTCAGAACAAAAAAACTGTGCTTCCTACACACAAGGACCATATCTAGTTCAACTCTGCTTAGGAAACTGACAAGAACAGTAGCTCCTATTCAGTCCAATACAATGTACTTGCTGGGAACAGACGCGAGTGCTATTTTCACTGTGTATGGCATTTGGAGCACAATAGTGACTCGTCTTACTAGAAAAAAACTATTGCTCGTAGGACATAATCTGCATGTGACTCAACTCCATTTAGGACTGGGAAACAAACTCTAGCTCGCCTTAAAAGAAACACACTCTGCTTTTGAGAAAAGGGCACTCTTCTGCTCTACTGTGTTTCTATAGGGCCAGAACAGTGAGCTTGCTCATAACAAATGAATTGTGCTTCCTAGACACACGGGCCATATCTAGTTCAACTCAGCCTAGGAAACTGAGAAGAACAGTAGCTCCTCTTCATTCCAATACACTGTACTTGCTGGGAACAGACTGGAGTGCTATTTGCACTGTGTATGGCAATGGGAGCGCAATAGTGACTTTCCTTACCAGAAAACATCTCTTGCTCCTAGGACCAGAATCTGCATGTGATTCAACTCCATTTAGGACTGGGAAACAAAAGCTAGCTCGCCTTACAAGAAACACACTCTGCTTTAGAGAAAAGAGAACTCTTCTACTCTACTGTGTTTCCTATGGGGTCCAAACAGTGAGCTTGCTCAGAACAAAGAACTGTGCTTCCTACACACACGGACCATATGTAGTTCAACTTTGCTTAGGAAACTGTCAAGAACAGTACCTCCTCTTCAGTCCAATACACTGTACTTGCTGGGAATAGACACGAGTGCTATTTGCACTGTGTATGGCAATGAGCGCAATAGTGACTTTCCTTACCAAAAACAACTCTTGCTCGTAGGACCACAAACTGCATGTGATTCAACGCCATTTAGGACTGGGAAACAAATGCTAGCTGGCCTTACATGAAACACAGTCTGCTTTTGAGAAAAGAGCACTCTTCTACTCTACTGTGTTTCCTAAGGGGTCCAAACAGTGAGCTTGCTCAGAACAAAGAACTGTGCTTCCTACACACATGGACCATATCTAGTTCAACTCTGCTTAAGAAACTGACAAGAACAGTAGCTCCTCTTCAGTCCAATACACTGTACTTGCTGGGAACATACACGAGTGTTATTTGCACTGTGTATGGCAATGAGAGCACAATAGTGACTTTCCTTACCAGAAAACAACTCTTGCTCGTAGGACCACACACTGCATGTGATTCAACGCCATTTAGGACTTTTAAACAAATGCTAGCTCGCCTTACAAGAAACACTCTCTGCTTTTTAGAAAAGAGCTCTCTTCTACTCTACGGTGTTTCCTATGGGGTCCAAACAGTGAGCTTGCTCAGAACAAAAGAACTGTGCTTCCTACACACATGGACCCTATCTAGTTCAACTCTGCTTAGGAAACTGACAGGAAAAGTAGCTCCTATTCAGTCCAATACACTGTACATGCTGGGAACAGACGCAAGTGCTATTTGCACTGTGTATGGCATTTGGAGCACAATAGTGACTCTTCTTACCAGAAAAAAACTCTTGCTTGTAGGGCCAAAATCTGCATGTGATTTAACTCCATTTAGGACTAGGAAACAAATGCTAGCTGGCCTTACATGAAACACACTCTGCTTTAGAGAAAAGAGCACTCATCTACTCTACTGTGTTTCCTATAGGGCCAGAACAGTAGCTTGCTCAGAACATAAGAACTGTGCTTCCTACACACACGGGCCATATCTAGTTCAACTTTCCTTAGGAAACTGACAAGAACAGTAGCTCCTCTTCAGTCCGATACACTGTACTTGCTGCGAACAGACGCCAGTGCTATTTGTCCTGTGTATGGCAATGGCAGCACAATAGTGACTCTTCTTACCAGAAAACAACTCTTGCCCGTAGTACCAGAAACTGCATGGCATTCAACTCCATTTAGGACTGCGAAACAAACGCTAGCTCGCCTTACAAGAAACACACTCTGCTTTAGAGAAAAGAGCACTCTTCTACTCTAGTGTGTTTCCTATGGGGTCCAAACAGTGAGCTTGCCCAGAACAAAAGAACTGTGCTTCCTACACTCACGGACCATATGTAGTTCAACTCTGCTTAGGAAACTGACAAGAACAGTAGCACCTTTTCAGTCCAATACACTGTACTTGCTGGGAACAGATGCGAGTGCTCTTTGCACTGTGTATGGCAATCGGAGCACAATGTGACTTTCATTACCAGAAAACAACTCTTGTTCGTAGGACCAGAAACTGCATGTGATTCAACTCCATTTAGGACTAGGAAACAAACGCTAGCTCGCCTTACAAGAAACACACTCTGCTTTAGAGAAAAGAACACTCATTTACTCTACTGTGTTTCCTATAGGGCCAGAACAGTGAGCTTGCTCAGAACATAAGAACTGTGCTTCCTACACACACGGGCCATATCTAGTTCAACTCTGCTTAGGAAACTGACAAGAAGAGTAGGTCCTCTTCAGTCCGATACACTGTACTTGCTGGGAACAGACGCGAGTGCTATTTGCACTGTGTATGGCATTTGGAGCACAATAGTGACTCTTCTTACCAGAAAAAAACTCTTGCTTGTAGGGCCAAAATCTGCATGTGATTTAACTCCATTTAGGACTGGGAAACAAATGCTAGCTGGCCTTACATGAAACACACTCTGCTTTAGAGAAAAGAGCACTCATCTACTCTACTGTGTTTCCTATAGGGCCAGAACAGTAGCTTGCTCAGAACATAAGAACTGTGCTTCCTACACACACGGGCCATATCTAGTTCAACTCTGCTTAGGAAACTGAAAAGAACAGTAGCTCCTCTTAAGTCCGATACACTGTACTTGCTGGGAACAGACGCGAGTGCTATATGCACTGTATGCCAATGAAAGCGCAATCGTGACTTTCCTTACCAGAAAACAACTCTTGCTCGTAGGACCAGAAACTGCATGTGATTCAACTCCATTTAGGACTGGGAAACAAACACTAGCTCGCCTTACAGGAAACACACTCTGCTTTTGAGAAAAGAGCACTCTTCTACTCTACTGTGTTTCCTATGGGGTCCGAACAGTGAGCTTGCTCAGAACAAAAGAACTGTGCTTCCTACACACACGGCCATATCTAGTTCAATTCTGCTTAGGAACCTGACAAGAACAGTAGATCCTCTTCAGTTCAATACACTGTATTTGCTGGGAACAGACGCCAGTGCTCTTTGTCCTGTGTGTGGCAATGGGAGCGCAATAGTGACTATTCTTACAATAAAACAACTCTTGCTCGTAGGACCAGAAACTGCATGTGATTCAACTCCATTTAGGACTGGGAAACAAACGCTAGCTCGCCTTACAAGAAACTCACAGTGCTTTTGAGAAAAGAGCACTCTTCTGTTCTACAGTGTTTCCTATGGGGTCCGAACAGTGAGGTTGCTCAGAACAAAAGAACTGTGCTTCCTACACACACGGCCATATCCAGTTCAATTCTGCTTAGGAACCTGACAAGAACAGTAGATCCACTACAGTCCAATACACTGTACTTGCTGGGAACAGACGCCAGTGCTATTTGTCCTGTGTATGGCAATTGGAGCACAATAGTGACTCGTCTTACCAGAAAACAACTCTTGCTCGTGGGACAAAAAACTGCATGTGACTCAACTCCATTTAGGAGAGGGAAACAAACTCTAGCTCACCTTACAAGAAACACACTCTGCTTTTGAGAAAAGAGCACTCTTCTTCTCTACTGTGTTTCCTATGGGGCCAGAACAGTGAGCTTGCTCAGAACAAAAGAACTGGGCTTCCTACACACATGGTCATATCTAGTTCAATTCTGCTTAGGAACTTGACAAGAACAGTAGATCCTCTTCAGTCCAATACACTGTACTTGCTGCGAACAGACGCCAGTGCTATTTGTCCTGTGTATGGCAATGGCAGCACAATAGTGACTCTTCTTACCAGAAAACAACTCTTGCTCGTAGTACCAGAAACTGCATGGGATTCAACTCCATTTAGGACTGCGAAACAAACGCTAGCTCGCCTTACAAGAAACACACTCTGCTTTAGAGAAAAGAGCACTCTTCTACTCTACTGTTTATCCTTTGGGGTCCAAACAGGGAGCTTGCTCAGAACAAAAGAACTGTGCTTCCTACACACACGGGCCATATGTAGTTCAACTCTGCTTAGGAAACTGACAAGAACAGTAGCACCTATTCAGTCCAATACACTGTACTTGCTGGGAACAGACGCAAGTGCTCTTTGCACTGTGTATGGCAATAGGAGCGCAATGTGACTTTCATTACCAGAAAACAACTCTTGTTCGTAGGACCAGAAACTGCATGTGATTCAACTCCATTTAGGACTAGAAAACAAACGCTAGCTCGCCTTACAAGAAACACACTCTGCTTTAGAGAAAAGAGCACTCATTTACTCTACTGTGTTTCCTATAGGGCCAGAACAGTGAGCTTGCTCAGAACATAAGAACTGTGCTTCCTACACACACGGGCCATATATAGTTCAACTTTCCTTAGGAAACTGACAAGAACAGTAGCTCCTCTTCAGTCCGATACACTGTACTTGCTGCGAACAGACGCCAGTGCTATTTGTCCTGTGTATGGCAATGGCAGCACAATAGTGACTCTTCTTACCAGAAAACAACTCTTGCCCGTAGTACCAGAAACTGCATGGGATTCAACTCCATTTAGGACTGCGAAACAAACGCTAGCTCGCCTTACAAGAAACACACTCTGCTTTAGAGAAAAGAGCACTCTTCTACTCTACTGTGTTTCCTATGGGGTCCAAACAGTGAGCTTGCCCAGAACAAAAGAACTGTGCTTCCTACACTCACGGACCATATGTAGTTCAACTCTGCTTAGGAAACTGACAAGAACAGTAGCACCTTTTCAGTCCAATACACTGTACTTGCTGGGAACAGATGCGAGTGCTCTTTGCACTGTGTATGGCAATCGGAGCACAATGTGACTTTCATTACCAGAAAACAACTCTTGTTCGTAGGACCAGAAACTGCATGTGATTCAACTCCATTTAGGACTAGGAAACAAACGCTAGCTCGCCTTACAAGAAACACACTCTGCTTTAGAGAAAAGAACACTCATTTACTCTACTGTGTTTCCTATAGGGCCAGAACAGTGAGCTTGCTCAGAACATAAGAACTGTGCTTCCTACACACACGGGCCATATCTAGTTCAACTCTGCTTAGGAAACTGACAAGAAGAGTAGGTCCTCTTCAGTCCGATACACTGTACTTGCTGGGAACAGACGCGAGTGCTATTTGCACTGTTTATGGCATTTGGAGCACAATAGTGACTCTTCTTACCAGAAAAAAACTCTTGCTTGTAGGGCCAAAATCTGCATGTGATTTAACTCCATTTAGGACTGGGAAACAAATGCTAGCTGGCCTTACATGAAACACACTCTGCTTTAGAGAAAAGAGCACTCATCTACTCTACTGTGTTTCCTATAGGGCCAGAACAGTAGCTTGCTCAGAACATAAGAACTGTGCTTCCTACACACACGGGCCATATCTAGTTCAACTCTGCTTAGGAAACTGAAAAGAGCATTAGCTCCTCTTAAGTCCGATACACTGTACTTGCTGGGAACAGACGCGAGTGCTATATGCACTGTGTATGCCAATGAAAGCGCAATCGTGACTTTCCTTACCAGAAAAAAACTCTTGCTCGTAGGACCAGAAACTGCATGTTATTCAACTCCATTTAGGACTGGGAAACAAACACTAGCTCGCCTTACAGGAAACACACTCTGCTTTTGAGAAAAGAGCACTCTTCTACTCTACTGTGTTTCCTAAGGGGTCCGAACAGTGAGCTTGCTCAGAACAAAAGAACTGTGCTTCCTACACACACGGCCATATCTAGTTCAATTCTGCTTAGGAACCTGACAAGAACAGTAGATCCTCTTCAGTTCAATACACTGTATTTGCTGGGAACAGACGCCAGTGCTCTTTGTCCTGTGTGTGGCAATGGGAGCGCAATAGTGACTTTCCTTGCCATAAAACAACTCTTGCTCGTAGGACCAGAAACTGCATGTGATTCAACTCCATTTAGGACTGGGAAACAAACGCTAGCTCGCCTTACAAGAAACTCACTCTGCTTTTGAGAAAAGAGCACTCTTCTATTCTACAGTGTTTCCTATGGGGTCCGAACAGTGAGGTTGCTCAGAACAAAAGAACTGTGCTTCCTACACACACGGCCATATCCAGTTCAATTCTGCTTAGGAACCTGACAAGAACAGTAGATCCACTACAGTCCAATACACTGTACTTGCTGGGAACAGACGCCAGTGCTATTTGTCCTGTGTATGGCAATTGGAGCACAATAGTGACTCGTCTTACCAGAAAACAACTCTTGCTCGTGGGACAAAAAACTGCATGTGACTCAACTCCATTTAGGAGAGGGAAACAAACTCTAGCTCACCTTACAAGAAACACACTCTGCTTTTGAGAAAAGAGCACTCTTCTTCTCTACTGTGTTTCCTATGGGGCCAGAACAGTGAGCTTGCTCAGAACAAAAGAACTGGGCTTCCTACACCCATGGTCATATCTAGTTCAATTCTGCTTAGGAACTTGACAAGAACAGTAGATCCTCTTCAGTCCAATACACTGTACTTGCTGCGAACAGACGCCAGTGCTATTTGTCCTGTGTATGGCAATGGCAGCACAATAGTGACTCTTCTTACCAGAAAACAACTCTTGCTCGTAGTACCAGAAACTGCATGGGATTCAACTCCATTTAGGACTGCGAAACAAACGCTAGCTCGCCTTACAAGAAACACACTCTGCTTTAGAGAAAAGAGCACTCTTCTACTCTACTGTTTATCCTTTGGGGTCCAAACAGGGAGCTTGCTCAGAACAAAAGAACTGTGCTTCCTACACACACGGGCCATATGTAGTTCAACTCTGCTTAGGAAACTGACAAGAACAGTAGCACCTATTCAGTCCAATACACTGTACTTGCTGGGAACAGACGCAAGTGCTCTTTGCACTGTGTATGGCAATAGGAGCGCAATGTGACTTTCATTACCAGAAAACAACTCTTGTTCGTAGGACCAGAAACTGCATGTGATTCAACTCCATTTAGGACTAGAAAACAAACGCTAGCTCGCCTTACAAGAAACACACTCTGCTTTAGAGAAAAGAGCACTCATTTACTCTACTGTGTTTCCTATAGGGCCAGAACAGTGAGCTTGCTCAGAACATAAGAACTGTGCTTCCTACACACACGGGCCATATATAGTTCAACTTTCCTTAGGAAACTGACAAGAACAGTAGCTCCTCTTCAGTCCGATACACTGTACTTGCTGCGAACAGACGCCAGTGCTATTTGTCCTGTGTATGGCAATGGCAGCACAATAGTGACTCTTCTTACCAGAAAACAACTCTTGCCCGTAGTACCAGAAACTGCATGGGATTCAACTCCATTTAGGACTGCGAAACAAACGCTAGCTCGCCTTACAAGAAACACACTCTGCTTTAGAGAAAAGAGCACTCTTCTACTCTACTGTGTTTCCTATGGGGTCCAAACAGTGAGCTTGCCCAGAACAAAAGAACTGTGCTTCCTACACTCACGGACCATATGTAGTTCAACTCTGCTTAGGAAACTGACAAGAACAGTAGCACCTTTTCAGTCCAATACACTGTACTTGCTGGGAACAGATGCGAGTGCTCTTTGCACTGTGTATGGCAATCGGAGCACAATGTGACTTTCATTACCAGAAAACAACTCTTGTTCGTAGGACCAGAAACTGCATGTGATTCAACTCCATTTAGGACTAGGAAACAAACGCTAGCTCGCCTTACAAGAAACACACTCTGCTTTAGAGAAAAGAACACTCATTTACTCTACTGTGTTTCCTATAGGGCCAGAACAGTGAGCTTGCTCAGAACATAAGAACTGTGCTTCCTACACACACGGGCCATATCTAGTTCAACTCTGCTTAGGAAACTGACAAGAAGAGTAGGTCCTCTTCAGTCCGATACACTGTACTTGCTGGGAACAGACGCGAGTGCTATTTGCACTGTTTATGGCATTTGGAGCACAATAGTGACTCTTCTTACCAGAAAAAAACTCTTGCTTGTAGGGCCAAAATCTGCATGTGATTTAACTCCATTTAGGACTGGGAAACAAATGCTAGCTGGCCTTACATGAAACACACTCTGCTTTAGAGAAAAGAGCACTCATCTACTCTACTGTGTTTCCTATAGGGCCAGAACAGTAGCTTGCTCAGAACATAAGAACTGTGCTTCCTACACACACGGGCCATATCTAGTTCAACTCTGCTTAGGAAACTGAAAAGAGCATTAGCTCCTCTTAAGTCCGATACACTGTACTTGCTGGGAACAGACGCGAGTGCTATATGCACTGTGTATGCCAATGAAAGCGCAATCGTGACTTTCCTTACCAGAAAAAAACTCTTGCTCGTAGGACCAGAAACTGCATGTTATTCAACTCCATTTAGGACTGGGAAACAAACACTAGCTCGCCTTACAGGAAACACACTCTGCTTTTGAGAAAAGAGCACTCTTCTACTCTACTGTGTTTCCTAAGGGGTCCGAACAGTGAGCTTGCTCAGAACAAAAGAACTGTGCTTCCTACACACACGGCCATATCTAGTTCAATTCTGCTTAGGAACCTGACAAGAACAGTAGATCCTCTTCAGTTCAATACACTGTATTTGCTGGGAACAGACGCCAGTGCTCTTTGTCCTGTGTGTGGCAATGGGAGCGCAATAGTGACTTTCCTTGCCATAAAACAACTCTTGCTCGTAGGACCAGAAACTGCATGTGATTCAACTCCATTTAGGACTGGGAAACAAACGCTAGCTCGCCTTACAAGAAACTCACTCTGCTTTTGAGAAAAGAGCACTCTTCTATTCTACAGTGTTTCCTATGGGGTCCGAACAGTGAGGTTGCTCAGAACAAAAGAACTGTGCTTCCTACACACACGGCCATATCCAGTTCAATTCTGCTTAGGAACCTGACAAGAACAGTAGATCCACTACAGTCCAATACACTGTACTTGCTGGGAACAGACGCCAGTGCTATTTGTCCTGTGTATGGCAATTGGAGCACAATAGTGACTCGTCTTACCAGAAAACAACTCTTGCTCGTGGGACAAAAAACTGCATGTGACTCAACTCCATTTAGGAGAGGGAAACAAACTCTAGCTCACCTTACAAGAAACACACTCTGCTTTTGAGAAAAGAGCACTCTTCTTCTCTACTGTGTTTCCTATGGGGCCAGAACAGTGAGCTTGCTCAGAACAAAAGAACTGGGCTTCCTACACCCATGGTCATATCTAGTTCAATTCTGCTTAGGAACTTGACAAGAACAGTAGATCCTCTTCAGTCCAATACACTGTACTTGCTGCGAACAGACGCCAGTGCTATTTGTCCTGTGTATGGCAATGGCAGCACAATAGTGACTCTTCTTACCAGAAAACAACTCTTGCTCGTAGTACCAGAAACTGCATGGGATTCAACTCCATTTAGGACTGCGAAACAAACGCTAGCTCGCCTTACAAGAAACACACTCTGCTTTAGAGAAAAGAGCACTCTTCTACTCTACTGTTTATCCTTTGGGGTCCAAACAGGGAGCTTGCTCAGAACAAAAGAACTGTGCTTCCTACACACACGGGCCATATGTAGTTCAACTCTGCTTAGGAAACTGACAAGAACAGTAGCACCTATTCAGTCCAATACACTGTACTTGCTGGGAACAGACGCAAGTGCTCTTTGCACTGTGTATGGCAATAGGAGCGCAATGTGACTTTCATTACCAGAAAACAACTCTTGTTCGTAGGACCAGAAACTGCATGTGATTCAACTCCATTTAGGACTAGAAAACAAACGCTAGCTCGCCTTACAAGAAACACACTCTGCTTTAGAGAAAAGAGCACTCATTTACTCTACTGTGTTTCCTATAGGGCCAGAACAGTGAGCTTGCTCAGAACATAAGAACTGTGCTTCCTACACACACGGGCCATATATAGTTCAACTTTCCTTAGGAAACTGACAAGAACAGTAGCTCCTCTTCAGTCCGATACACTGTACTTGCTGCGAACAGACGCCAGTGCTATTTGTCCTGTGTATGGCAATGGCAGCACAATAGTGACTCTTCTTACCAGAAAACAACTCTTGCCCGTAGTACCAGAAACTGCATGGGATTCAACTCCATTTAGGACTGCGAAACAAACGCTAGCTCGCCTTACAAGAAACACACTCTGCTTTAGAGAAAAGAGCACTCTTCTACTCTACTGTGTTTCCTATGGGGTCCAAACAGTGAGCTTGCCCAGAACAAAAGAACTGTGCTTCCTACACTCACGGACCATATGTAGTTCAACTCTGCTTAGGAAACTGACAAGAACAGTAGCACCTTTTCAGTCCAATACACTGTACTTGCTGGGAACAGATGCGAGTGCTCTTTGCACTGTGTATGGCAATCGGAGCACAATGTGACTTTCATTACCAGAAAACAACTCTTGTTCGTAGGACCAGAAACTGCATGTGATTCAACTCCATTTAGGACTAGGAAACAAACGCTAGCTCGCCTTACAAGAAACACACTCTGCTTTAGAGAAAAGAACACTCATTTACTCTACTGTGTTTCCTATAGGGCCAGAATAGTGAGCTTGCTCAGAACATAAGAACTGTGCTTCCTACACACACGGGCCATATCTAGTTCAACTCTGCTTAGGAAACTGACAAGAAGAGTAAGTCCTCTTCAGTCCGATAAACTGTACTTGCTGGGAACAGACGCGAGTGCTATTTGCACTGTTTATGGCATTTGGAGCACAATAGTGACTCTTCTTACCAGAAAAAAACTCTTGCTTGTAGGGCCAAAATCTGCATGTGATTTAACTCCATTTAGGACTGGGAAACAAATGCTAGCTGGCCTTACATGAAACACACTCTGCTTTAGAGAAAAGAGCACTCATCTACTCTACTGTGTTTCCTATAGGGCCAGAACAGTAGCTTGCTCAGAACATAAGAACTGTGCTTCCTACACACACGGGCCATATCTAGTTCAACTCTGCTTAGGAAACTGAAAAGAGCATTAGCTCCTCTTAAGTCCGATACACTGTACTTGCTGGGAACAGACGCGAGTGCTATATGCACTGTGTATGCCAATGAAAGCGCAATCGTGACTTTCCTTACCAGAAAAAAACTCTTGCTCGTAGGACCAGAAACTGCATGTTATTCAACTCCATTTAGGACTGGGAAACAAACACTAGCTCGCCTTACAGGAAACACACTCTGCTTTTGAGAAAAGAGCACTCTTCTACTCTACTGTGTTTCCTAAGGGGTCCGAACAGTGAGCTTGCTCAGAACAAAAGAACTGTGCTTCCTACACACACGGCCATATCTAGTTCAATTCTGCTTAGGAACCTGACAAGAACAGTAGATCCTCTTCAGTTCAATACACTGTATTTGCTGGGAACAGACGCCAGTGCTCTTTGTCCTGTGTGTGGCAATGGGAGCGCAATAGTGACTTTCCTTGCCATAAAACAACTCTTGCTCGTAGGACCAGAAACTGCATGTGATTCAACTCCATTTAGGACTGGGAAACAAACGCTAGCTCGCCTTACAAGAAACTCACTCTGCTTTTGAGAAAAGAGCACTCTTCTATTCTACAGTGTTTCCTATGGGGTCCGAACAGTGAGGTTGCTCAGAACAAAAGAACTGTGCTTCCTACACACACGGCCATATCCAGTTCAATTCTGCTTAGGAACCTGACAAGAACAGTAGATCCACTACAGTCCAATACACTGTACTTGCTGGGAACAGACGCCAGTGCTATTTGTCCTGTGTATGGCAATTGGAGCACAATAGTGACTCGTCTTACCAGAAAACAACTCTTGCTCGTGGGACAAAAAACTGCATGTGACTCAACTCCATTTAGGAGAGGGAAACAAACTCTAGCTCACCTTACAAGAAACACACTCTGCTTTTGAGAAAAGAGCACTCTTCTTCTCTACTGTGTTTCCTATGGGGCCAGAACAGTGAGCTTGCTCAGAACAAAAGAACTGGGCTTCCTACACCCATGGTCATATCTAGTTCAATTCTGCTTAGGAACTTGACAAGAACAGTAGATACTCTTCAGTCCAATACACTGTACTTGCTGCGAACAGACGCCAGTGCTATTTGTCCTGTGTATGGCAATGGCAGCACAATAGTGACTCTTCTTACCAGAAAACAACTCTTGCTCGTAGTACCAGAAACTGCATGGGATTCAACTCCATTTAGGACTGCGAAACAAACGCTAGCTCGCCTTACAAGAAACACACTCTGCTTTAGAGAAAAGAGCACTCTTCTACTCTACTGTGTTTCCTATGGGGTCCAAACAGTGAGCTTGCTCAGAACAAAAGAACTGTGCTTCCGACACACACGGGCCATATGTAGTTCAACTCTGCTTAGGAAACTGACAAGAACAGTAGCACCTATTCAGTCCAATACACTGTACTTGCTGGGAAATACGCAAGTGCTCTTTGCACTGTGTATGGCAATCGGAGCGCAATGTGACTTTCATTACCAGAAAACAACTCTTGTTCGTAGGACCAGAAACTGCATGTGATTCAACTCCATTTAGGACTAGAAAACAAACGCTAGCTCGCCTTACAAGAAGCACACTCTGCTTTAGAGAAAAGAGCACTCATTTACTCAACTGTGTTTCCTATAGGGCCAGAACAGTGAGCTTGCTCAGAACATAAGAACTGTGCTTCCTACACACACGGGCCATATCTAGTTCAACTTTCCTTAGGAAACTGACAAGAACAGTAGCTCCTCTTCAGTCCGATACACTGTACTTGCTGCGAACAGACGCCAGTGCTATTTGTCCTGTGTATGGCAATGGCAGCACAATAGTGACTCTTCTTACCAGAAAACAACTCTTGCCCGTAGTACCAGAAACTGCATGGGATTCAACTCCATTTAGGACTGCGAAACGAACGCTAGCTCGCCTTACAAGAAACACACTCTGCTTTAGAGAAAAGAGCACTCTTCTACTCTACTGTGTTTCCTATGGGGTCCAAACAGTGAGCTTGCCCAGAACAAAAGAACTGTGCTTCCTACACTCACGGACCATATGTAGTTCAACTCTGCTTAGGAAACTGACAAGAACAGTAGCACCTTTTCAGTCCAATACACTGTACTTGCTGGGAACAGATGCGAGTGCTCTTTGCACTGTGTATGGCAATCGGAGCACAATGTGACTTTCATTACCAGAAAACAACTCTTGTTCGTAGGACCAGAAACTGCATGTGATTCAACTCCATTTAGGACTAGGAAACAAACGCTAGCTCGCCTTACAAGAAACACACTCTGCTTTAGAGAAAAGAACACTCATTTACTCTACTGTGTTTCCTAAAGGGCCAGAACAGTGAGCTTGCTCAGAACATAAGAACTGTGCTTCCTACACACACGGGCCATATCTAGTTCAACTCTGCTTAGGAAACTGACAAGAAGAGTAGGTCCTCTTCAGTCCGATACACTGTACTTGCTGGGAACAGACGCGAGTGCTATTTGCACTGTGTATGGCAATGGGAGCGCAATAGTGACTTTCCTTACCAGAAAACAACTCTTGCTCGTAGGACCAGAAACTGCATGTGATTCAACTCCATTTAGGACTGGGAAACAAACGCTAGCTCGCCTTACAAGAAACATACTCTGCTTTTGAGAAAAGAGCACTCTTCTACTCTACTGTGTTTCCAATGCGGTCCAAACAGTGAGCTTGCTCAGAACATAAGAACTGTGCTTCCTACACACACGGACCATATGTAGTTCAACTCTGCTTAAGAAACTGACATGAACAGTAGCTCCTCTTTAGTCCAATACACTGTACTTGCTGGGAAAGGACGCGAGTGCTATTTACACTGTGTATGGCATTGAGAGCACAATAGTGACTTTACTTACCAGAAAACAACTCTTGCTCGTAGGACCAGAAACTGCATGTCATTCAACTTCATTTAGGACTGGGAATCAAACGCTAGCTCGCCTTACATGAAACACACTCTGCTTTTGAGAAAAGAGCACTCTTCTACTATAATGTGTTTCCTATAGGGCCAGAACAGTGAGCTTGCTCAGAACAAAAGAACTGTGCTTCCTACACACGGGCCATAACTAGTTCAACTCTGCTTAGGAAACTGAGAAGAACAGTAGCTCCTCTTCAGTCCGATACACTGTACTTGCAGGGAACAGACGCATGGGCTATTTGTCCTGTGTATGGCAATGGCAGCGCAATAGTGACTCTTCTTACCAGAAAACAACTCTTGCTCGTAGTACCAGAAACTGCATGGGATTCAACTCCACTTAGGACTGGGAAACAAATGCTGGTTCGCCTTACAAGAAACACACTCTGCTTTTGAAAAAAGAGCACTCTTCTACTCCACTGTGTTTCCTATGGGGTACAAACAGTGAGCTTGCTAAGAACAAAAGAACTGTGCTTCCTACACACATGGACCATATCTAGTTCAACTCTGCTTAGGAAACTGACAAGAACAGTAGCTCCTATTCAGTCCAATACACTGTACTTGGTGGGAACAGATGGGAGTGCTATTTGCACTGTATAAGGCATTTGGAGCCCAATAGTGACTCTTCTTACCAGAAAACAACTCTTGCTCGTAGGACCAAAAACTGCATGTGACTCAACTCCATTTAGGACCGGGAAACAAATGAGAGCTCACCTTACAAGAAACACACTCTGCTTTAGAGAAAAGAGCACTCTTCTACTCTACTGTGTTTCCTATAAGGCCAGAACAGTGAGCTTGCTCAGAACATAAGAACTGTGCCTCCTACACACAGGGGCCATATGTAGTTCAGCTCTGCTTAGGAAACTGACAAGAACAGTAGCACCTCTTCAGTCCGATACTCTGTACTTGCTGGGAACAGACGCATGGGCTATTTGCACTGTGTATGGCAATGGGAGCACAAAAGTGACTTTCCTTACGAGAAAACAACTCTTGCTCGTAGGACCAGAAACTTCATGTGATTCCACACCATTTAGGACTGGGAAACAAATGCTAGCTCACCTTACAAGAAACATACTCTGCTTTAGAGAAAAGAACACTCTTCTAATCTACTGTGTTTCCTATGGGGTCCAAACAGTGAGCTTGCTCAGAACAAAAGAACTGTGCCTCCTATATACACGGACCATATCTAGTTCAACTCTGCTTAGGAAACTGACAAGAACAGTAGCTCCTTTTCAGTCCGATACACTGTACTTGCTGGGAACAGACGTGAGTGCTCTTTGCACTGTGTATGGCAATCGGAGCGCAATGTGACTTTCATTACCAGAAAACAACTCTTGTTCGTAGGACCAGAAACTGCATGTGATTCAACTCCATTTAGGACTAGAAAACAAACGCTAGCTCGCCTTACAAGAAACACACTCTGCTTTAGAGAAAAGAGCACTCATTTACTCTACTGTGTTTCCTATAGGGCCAGAACAGTGAGCTTGCTCAAAACATAAGAACTGTGCTTCCTACACACACGGGCCATATCTAGTTCAACTTTCCTTTGGAAACTGACAAGAACAGTAGCTCCTCTTCAGTCCGATACACTGTACTTGCTGCGAACAGACGCCAGTGCTATTTGTCCTGTGTATGGCAATGGCAGCACAATAGTGACTCTTCTTACCAGAAAACAACTCTTGCCCGTAGTACCAGAAATTGCATGGGATTCAACTCCATTTAGGACTGCGAAACGAACGCTAGCTCGCCTTACAAGAAACACACTCTGCTTTAGAGAAAAGAGCACTCTTCTACTCTACTGTGTTTCCTATGGGGTCCAAACAGTGAGCTTGCCCAGAACAAAAGAACTGTGCTTCCTACACTCACAGACCATATGTAGTTCAACTCTGCTTAGGAAACTGACAAGAACAGTAGCACCTATTCAGTCCAATACACTGTACTTGCTGGGAACAGATGCGAGTGCTCTTTGCACTGTGTATGGCAATCGGAGCACAATGTGACTTTCATTACCAGAAAACAACTCTTGTTCGTAGGACCAGAAACTGCATGTGATTCAACTCCATTTAGGACTAGGAAACAAACGCTAGCTTGCCTTACAAGAAACACACTCTGCTTTAGAGAAAAGAACACTCATATACTCTACTGTGTTTCCTATATGGCCAGAACAGTGAGCTTGCTCAGAACATAAGAACTGTGCTTCCTACACACACGGGCCATATCTAGTTCAACTCTGCTTAGTAAACTGACAAGAAGAGTAGGTCCTCTTCAGTCCGATACACTGTACTTGCTGGGAAAAGACGCGAGTGCTATTTGCACTGTGTATGGCAATGGGAGCGCAATAGTGACTTTCCTTACCAGAAAACAACTCTTGCTCGTAGGACCAGAAACTGCATTTGATTCAACTCCATTTAGGACTGGGAAACATACGCTAGCTCGCCTTACAAGAAACATACTCTGCTTTTGAGAAAAGGGCACTCTTCTACTCTACTGTGTTTCCAATGCGGTCCAAACAGTGAGCTTGCAAAGAACAAAAGAACTGTGCTTCCTACACACATGGACCATATCTAGTTCAACTTTGCTTAGGAAACTGACAAGAACAGTAGCTCCTATTCAGTCCAATACACTGTACTTGCTGGGAACAGACGTGAGTGCTATTTGTACTGTGTATGGCAATTGGAGCACAATAGTGACTCGTCTTACCAGAAAACAACTCTTGCTCGTAGGACAAAAAACTGCATGTGACTCAACTCTATTTAGGACTGGGAAACAAACGCTAGCTCGCCTTACAAGAAACACACTCTGCTTTTGAGAAAAGAGCACTCTTCTACTCTACTGTGTTTCCTATAGGGCCAGAAGAGTGAGCTTGCTCAGAACAAAAGAACTGTGCTTCCTAGACACACAGGCCCTATCTAGTTCAACTCTGCTTAGGAAACTGAGAAGAACAGTAGCTCCTCTTCAGTCCAATACACTGTACTTTCTGGGAACAGACACATGTGCTATTTGCACTGTGTATGGCAATGGGAGCGCAATAGTGACTTTCCTTGCCAGAAAACAACTCTTGCTCGTAGGACCAGAAACTGCATGTGATTCAACTCCATTTAGGACTGGGAAACAAACGCTAGCTCGCCTTACAAGAAACACACTGCTTTAGAGAAAAGAGCACTCTTCTACTCTACTGTGTTTCCTATGTGGTCCAAACAGTGAGCTTGTTCAGAACATAAGAACTGTGCTTCCTACACACACGGACCATATGTAGTTCAACTCTGCTTAAGAAACTGACAAGAACAGTAGCTCCTCTTTAGTCCAATACACTGTACTTGCTGGGAAAGGACGCGAGTGCTATTTACACTGTGTATGGCATTGAGAGCACAATAGTGACTTTCCTTACCAGAAAACAACTCTTGCTCGTAGGACCACAAACAACATGTGATTCAACGCCATTTAGGACTGGGAAACAAATGCTAGCTCGCCTTACAAGAAACACACTCTGCTTTTGAGAAAAGAGCACTCTTCTACTCTACTGTGTTTCTATATGGCCAGAACAGTGAGCATGCTCAGAACATAAGAACTGTGCTTCCTACACACACGGGCCATATCTAGTTCAGCTCTGCTTAGGAAAATGACAAGAACAGTAGCTCCTCTTCAGTCTGATAACTGTACTTGCTGGGAACAGACGCGAGTGCTATTTGCACTGTGTATGGCAATGGGAGCGCAATAGTGACTTTCCTTACCATAAAAAAACTCTTGCACGTAGGACCAGAAACTGCATGTGATTCCACTCCATTTAGGACTGGGACACAAACGCTAGCTCGCCTTACAAGAAACACACTCTGCTTTTGAGAAAAGAGCACTCTTCTACTCTCCAGTGTTTCCTATGGGGTTCGAACAGTGAGCTTGCTCAGAACAAAAGAACTGTGCTTCCTACACACTCGGCCATATCTAGTTCAATTCTGCTTATGAACCTGACAAGAACAGTAGATCCTCTTCAGTCCAATACACTGTACTTGCTGGGAACAGACGCCAGTGCTATTTGTCCTGTGTATGGCAATGGCAGCGCAATAGTGACTCGTCTTACCAGAAAACAACTCTTGCTCGTAGGACAAAAAACTGCATGTGACTCAACTCCATTTAGGACAGGGAAACAAACGCGAGCTCGCCTTACAAGAAACACACTCTGCTTTTGAGAAAAGAGCACTCTTCTACTCTACTGTGTTTCCTATAGGGCCAGAACAGTGAGCTTGCTCAGAACAAATGAACTGTGCTTCCTAGACACACGGGCCATATCTAGTTCAACTCTGCTTAGAAAACTGAGAAGAACAGTCGATCCTCTTCAGTCCAATACACTGTACTTGCTGGGAACAGACACATGTGCTATTTGCACTGTGTATGGCAATGGGAGCGCAATAGTGACTTTCCTTGCCAGAAAACAACTCTTGCTCGTAGGACCACAAACAGCATGTGATTCAACGCCATTTAGGACTGGGAAACAAATGCTAGCTCGCCTTACAAGAAACACACTCTGCTTTTGAGAAAAGAGCACTCATCTACTCTACTGTGTTTCCTATGGGGTCCAAAGAGTGAGCTTGCTCAGAACAAAAGAACTGTGCTTCCTACACACATGGACCATATCTAGTTCAACTCTGCTTAGGAAACTGACAAGAACAGCAGCTCCTATTCAGTCCAATACACTGTACTTGCTGGGAACAGACCCGAGTGCTATTTGCACTGTGTATGGCATTTGGAGCACAATAGTGACTCTTCTTACGAGAAAACAACTCTTGCTCGTAGGACCAAAAACTGCATGTGACTCAACTCCATTTAGGACTGGGAAAAAAACGCGAACTCGTTTTACAAGAAACACACTCTGCTTTAGAGAAAAGAGCACTCTTCTACTCTACTGTGTTTCCTATAGGGCCAGAACAGTGAGCTTGCTCAGAACATAATAACTGTGCTTCCTACACACACGGCCATATCTAGTTCAATTCTCCTTAGGTACCTGACAAGAACAGTAGATCCTCTTCAGTCCAATACACTGTACTTGCTGGGAACAGACGCCAGTGCTATTTGTCCTGTGTATGGCAATGGCAGCGCAATAGTGACTATTCTTACCAGAAAAAACTCTTGCTCGTAGTCCCAGAAACTGCATGGGATTCAACTCCATTTAGGACTGTGAAACAAACGCTAGCTTACCTTACAAGAAACACACTCTGCTTTAGAGAAAAGAGCACCCTTCTACTCTACTTTGTTTCCTATGGGGTCCAAACAGTGATCTTGCAAAGAACAAAAGAACTGTGCTCCTACAAACACGGATCATATCTAGTTCAACTCTGCTTAGGAAACTGACAAGAATAGTAGCACCTATTCAGTCCAATACACTGTATTTGCTGGGAAAAGACGCGAGTGCTATTTGCACTGTGTTTGGCAATGGGAACACAATGAGACTTTCCTTACCAGAAAACAACTCTTGTTCATAGGACCTGAAACTGCATGTGATTCAACTCTATTTAGGACTAGGAAACAAATGCTAGCTCGCCTTACAAGAAACACACTCTGCTTTAGAGAAAAGAGCACTCTTCTACTCTACTGTGTTTCCTATAGGGCCAGAACAGTGAGCTTGCTCAGAACATAAGAACTGTGCTTCCTACACTCGGGCCATATCTAGTTCAACTCTGCTTAGGAAACTGAGAATAACAGTAGCTCCTCTTCAGTCCGATACACTGTACTTGCTGGGAACAGACGCGAGTGCTTTTTGTACTGTGTATGGCAAGGAGAGCGCATTAGTGACTTTCCTTTCCAGAAAACAACTCTTGCTCGTAGGACCAGAAACTGCATGTGATTCAACTCCATTTAGGACTGGGAAACAAATGCTAGCTCGCCTTACAAGAAACACACTCTGCTTTTGAGAAAAGAGCACTCTTCTACTCTACTGTGTTTCCTATAGGGCCAGAACCATGAGCTTGCTCAGAACATAAGAACTGTGCTTCCTACACACACGGGCTGTATCTAGTTCAACTCTGCGTAGGAAACTGACAAGAACAGTAGCTCCTCTTCTCTCCGATACACTGTACTTGCTGGGAACAGACGCGAGAGCTATTTGCACTGTGTATGGCAATGGGAGCACAATAGTGACTTTCCTTACCAGAAAACAACTCTTGCTCTTAGGACCAGAAACTGCATGTCATTCAACTTCATTTAGGACTGGGAATCAAACGCTAGCTCTCCTTACATGAAACACACTCTGCTTTTGAGAAAAGAGCACTCTTCTACTATAATGTGTTTCCTACAGGGCCAGAACAGTGAGCTTGCTCAGAACAAAAACTGTGCTTCCTACACACGGGCCATAACTAGTTCAACTCTGCTTAGGAAACTGAGAAGAACAGTAGCTCCTCTTCAGTCCGATACACTGTACTTGCAGGGAACAGACGCATGGGCTATTTGCACTCTGTATGGCAATGGGAGCGCAAAAGTGACTTTCCTTACCAGAAAACAACTCTTGCTCTTAGTACCAGAAACTGCATGTGATTCAACTCCATTTTGGACTGGGAAACAAACGCTAGCTCGCCTTCCAAGAAACACACTCTGCTTTAGAGAAAAGAGCATTCTTCTACTCTACTGTGTTTCCTATGGTGTCCGAACTGTGAGCTTGCTCAGAACAAAAAAAACTGTTCTTCCTACACACACAGTCGTATCTATTTCAAGTCTGCTTAAGAACCTGACAAGAACAATAGCTCCTATTCAGTCCAATACACTGTACTTGCTGCGCACAGACGCCAGTGCTATTTGTCCTGTGTATGGCAATGGCAGCGCAATAGTGACTCTTCTTACCAGAAAACAACTCTTGCTCGTAGTACCAGAAACTGCATGGGATTCAACTCCACTTAGGACTGGGAAACAAATGCTAGTTCGCCTTACAAGAAAAACACTCTGCTTTTGAAAAAAGAGCACTCTTCTGCTCCACTGTGTTTCCTATGGAGTACAAACAGTGAGCTTGCTCGGAACAAAAGAACTGTGCTTCCTACACACGGGGCATATCTAGTTCAACTCTGCTTAGGAAACTGACAAGAACAGTAGCTTCTATTCAGTCCAATACACTGTACTTGCTGGGAACAGACGCGAGTGCTATTTGCACTGTGTATGGCATTTGGAACGCAATAGTGACTCTTCTTACCAGAAAACAACTCTTGCTCGTAGGACCAAAAACTGCCTGTGACTCAACTCCATTTAGGACTGGGAAACAAACGCGAGCTCGCCTTACAAGAAACACACTCTGCTTTAGAGAAAAGAGCACTCTTCTACTCTACTGTGTTTCCTATGGGGTCCGAACAGGGAGCTTGCTCAGAACAAAAGAACTGTGCTTCCTACACACACGGCCATATCTAGTTCAAGTCTGCTTAGTAACCTGACAAGAACAGAAGATCCTCTTCAGTCCAATACACTGTACTTGCTGGTAGCAGACGCCAGTCATATTTGTCCTGTGTATGGCAATGGCAGCGCAATAGTGACTATTCTTACCAGAAAACAACTCTTGATCGTAGGGCCAGAAACTGCATGTGATTCCACTCCATTTAGGACTGGGAAACAAACGCTAGCTCGCCTTACAAGAAACACACTTTGCTTTAGAAAAAGAGCACTCTTCTACTCTACTGTGTTTCCAATGGGGTCCGAACAGTGAGCTTGCTCTGAACAAAAGATCTGTGCTTCCGACACACACTGCCATATCTAGTTCAATTCTGCTTAGGAACCTGACATGAACAGTAGATCCTCTTCAGTCCAATACACTGTACTTGCTGCGAACAGACACATGTGCTATTTATCCTGTGTATGGCAATGGCAGCGCAATAGTGACTCTTCTTACCAGAAAACAACTCTTGCTCGTAGTACCAGAAACTGCATGGGATTCAACTCCATTTAGGACTGGGAAACAAACCCTAGCTCGCCTTACAAGAAACACACTCTGCTTTTGAGAAAAGAGCACTCTTCTACTCTACTGTGTTTCCTATGGGGTCCAAACAGTGAGCTTGCTCAGAACAAAAGAACTGTGCTTCCTACACACATGGATCATATACAGTTCAACTCTGCTTAGGAAACTGACAAGAACAGTAGTACCTATTCAGTCCAATACACTGTACTTGCTGGGAACAGACGCCAGTGCTATTTGCACTGTGTATGGCAATGGGAGCACAATAGTGACTTTCCTTACCAGAAAACAACTCTTGATCGTAGGACCAGAAACTGCATGTGATTCAACTCCATTTAGGACTGGGAAACAAATGCTAGCTCGCCTTAAAAGAAACACACTCTACTTTTAAGAAAAGAGCACTCTTCTACTCTACTGTGTTTCCTATGGGTTCCAAAGAGTGAGCTTGCAAAGAACAAAAGAACTGTGCTTCCTACACACATGGACCATATCTAGTTAAACTCTGCTTAGGAAACTGACAAGAACAGTAGCTCCTATTCAGTCCAATACACTGTACTTGCTGGGAACAGACGCGAGTGCTATTTGCACTGTGTATGGCATTTGGAGCACAATAGTGACTCTTCTTACCAGAAAACATCTCTTGCTCATAGGACCAAAAACTGCATGTGACTCAACTCCATTTAGGACTGGGAAATAAACGCGAGCTCGCCTTACAAGAAACACACTCTGCTTTAGATAAAAGAGCACTCTTCTACTCTACTGTGTTTCCTATATGGCCAGAACAGTGAGCTTGCTCAGAACATAATAACTGTGCTTCCTAAACACACAGGCCATATCTAGTTCAACTCTGCTTAGGAAACTGACAAGAACAGTAGCTCCTCTTCAGTCTGATACACTGTACTTGCTGGGAAAAGACGCGAGTGCTATTTGCACTGTGTATGGCAAAGGGAGCACAATAGTGACTTTCCTTACCAGAAAACAACTCTTGCTCTTAGGACCAGAAACTGCATGTCATTCAACTTCATTTAGGACTGGCAATCAAACGCTAGCTCTCCTTACATGAAACACACTCTGCTTTTGAGAAAAGAGCACTCTTCTACTATAATGTGTTTCCTACAGGGCCAGAACAGTGAGCTTGCTCAGAACAAAAACTGTGCTTCCTACACACGGGCCATAACTAGTTCAACTCTGCTTAGGAAACTGAGAAGAACAGTAGCTCCTCTTCAGTCCGATACACTGTACTTGCAGGGAACAGACGCATGGGCTATTTGCACTCTGTATGGCAAAGGGAGCGCAAAAGTGACTTTCCTTACCAGAAAACAACTCTTGCTCTTAGTACCAGAAACTGCATGTGATTCAACTCCATTTTGGACTGGGAAACAAACGCTAGCTCGCCTTCCAAGAAACACACTCTGCTTTAGAGAAAAGAGCATTCTTCTACTCTACTGTGTTTCCTATGGTGTCCGAACTGTGAGCTTGCTCAGAACAAAAAAAACTGTTCTTCCTACACACACAGCCGTATCTATTTCAAGTCTGCATAAGAACCTGACAAGAACAATAGCTCCTATTCAGTCCAATACACTGTACTTGCTGCTCACAGACGCCAGTGCTATTTGTCCTGTGTATGGCAATGGCAGCGCAATAGTGACTCTTCTTACCAGAAAACAACTCTTGCTCGTAGTACCAGAAACTGCATGGGATTCAACTCCACTTAGGACTGGGAAACAAATGCTAGTTCGCCTTACAAGAAACACACTCTGCTTTTGAAAAAAGAGCACTCTTCTGCTCCACTGTGTTTCCTATGGAGTACAAACAGTGAGCTTGCTCGGAACAAAAGAACTGTGCTTCCTACACACGGGGCATATCTAGTTCAACTCTGCTTAGGAAACTGACAAGAACAGTAGCTTCTATTCAGTCCAATACACTGTACTTGCTGGGAACAGACGCGAGTGCTATTTGCACTGTGTATGGCATTTGGAACGCAATAGTGACTCTTCTTACCAGAAAACAACTCTTGCTCGTAGGACCAAAAACTGCCTGTGACTCAACTCCATTTAGGACTGGGAAACAAACGCGAGCTCGCCTTACAAGAAACACACTCTGCTTTAGAGAAAAGAGCACTCTTCTACTCTACTGTGTTTCCTACAGGGCCAGAACAGTGAGCTTGCTCAGAACATAATAACTGTGCTTCCTACACACACGGACCATATGTAGTTCAACTCTGCTTAGGAAACTGACAAGAACAGTAGCTTCTATTCAGTCCAATACACTGTACTTGCTGGGAACAGACGCGAGTGTATTTGCACTGTGTATTGCAATGGGAGCGCAATGGTGACTTTCCTTACCAGAAAACAACTCTTGCTCGTAGGACCAGAAACTGCATGTGATTCAACTTCATTTAGGACTGGGAAACAAATGCTACCTCCACTTACAAGAAACACACTCTGCTTTAGAGAAAAGAGCACTCTTCTACTCTACTGTGTTTCCTATGGGGTCCGAACAGGGAGCTTGCTCAGAACAAAAGAACTGTGCTTCCTACACACACGGCCATATCTAGTTCAAGTCTGCTTAGTAACCTGACAAGAACAGAAGATCATCTTCAGTCCAATACACTGTACTTGCTGGTAGCAGACGCCACTCATATTTGTCCTGTGTATGGCAATGGCAGCGCAATAGTGACTATTCTTACCAGAAAACAACTCTTGATCGTAGGGCCAGAAACTGCATGTGATTCCACTCCATTTAGGACTGGGAAACAAACGCTAGCTCGCCTTACAAGAAACACACTTTGCTTTAGAAAAAGAGCACTCTTCTACTCTACTGTGTTTCCAATGGGGTCCGAAGAGTGAGCTTGCTCTGAACAAAAGATCTGTGCTTCCTACACACACTGCCATATCTAGTTCAATTCTGCTTAGGAACCTGACATGAACAGTAGATCCTCTTCAGTCCAATACACTGTACTTGCTGCGAACAGACACATGTGCTATTTATCCTGTGTATGGCAATGGCAGCCCAATAGTGACTCTTCTTACCAGAAAACAACTCTTGCTCGTAGTACCAGAAACTGCATGGGATTCAACTCCATTTAGGACTGGGAAACAAACCCTAGCTCGCCTTACAAGAAACACACTCTGCTTTTGAGAAAAGAGCACTCTTCTACTCTACTGTGTTTCCTATGGGGTCCAAACAGTGAGCTTGCTCAGAACAAAAGAACTGTGCTTCCTACACACATGGATCATATACAGTTCAACTCTGCTTAGGAAACTGACAAGAACAGTAGTACCTATTCAGTCCAATACACTGTACTTGCTGGGAACAGACGCCAGTGCTATTTGCACTGTGTATGGCAATGGGAGCACAATAGTGACTTTCCTTACCAGAAAACAACTCTTGATCGTAGGACCAGAAACTGCATGTGATTCAACTCCATTTAGGACTGGGAAACAAATGCTAGCTCGCCTTAAAAGAAACACACTCTACTTTTAAGAAAAGAGCACTCTTCTACTCTACTGTGTTTCCTATGGGGTCCAAAGAGTGAGCTTGCAAAGAACAAAAGAACTGTGCTTCCTACACACATGGACCATATCTAGTTCAACTCTGCTTAGGAAACTGACAAGAACAGTAGCTCCTATTCAGTCCAATACACTGTACTTGCTGGGAACAGACGCGAGTGCTATTTGCACTGTGTATGGCATTTGGAGCACAATAGTGACTCTTCTTACCAGAAAACATCTCTTGCTCATAGGACCAAAAACTGCATGTGACTCAACTCCATTTAGGACTGGGAAATAAACGCGAGCTCGCCTTACAAGAAACACACTCTGCTTTAGATAAAAGAGCACTCTTCTACTCTACTGTGTTTCCTATATGGCCAGAACAGTGGGCTTGCTCAGAACATAATAACTGTGCTTCCTAAACACACAGGCCATATCTAGTTCAACTCTGCTTAGGAAACTGACAAGAACAGTAGCTCCTCTTCAGTCTGATACACTGTACTTGCTGGGAAAAGACGCGAGTGCTATTTGCACTGTGTATGACAAAGGGAGCACAATAGTGACTTTCCTTACCAGAAAACAACTCTTGCTCGTAGGACCAGAAACTGCATGTGATTCAACTCCATTTAGGACTGGGAAACAAACGCTAGCTTGCCTTACAAAAAACACACTCTGCTTTAGAGAAAAGAGCACTCTTCTACTCTACTGTGTTTCCTATAGGGCCAGAACAGTGAGCTTGCTCAGAACAAAAGAATTGTGCTTCCTACACACGGGCCATATCTATTTCAACTCTGCTTAGGACACTGACAAGAACAGTAGATTCTCTTCAGTCCGATACACTGTACTTACTGGGAACAGACGCGAGAGCTATTTGCACTGTGGATGGCAATGGGAGCACAATAGTGACTTTCCTTACCAGAAAACAACTCTTGCTCGTAGGACCAGAAACTGCATGTGATTCAACTCCATTTAGGACTGGGAAACAAATGCTAGCTGGCCTTACATGAAACACACTCTGCTTTAGAGAAAAGAGCACTCTTCTACTATAATGTGTTTCCTATAGGGCCAGAACAGTAGCTTGCTCAGAACATAAGAACTGTGCTTCCTACACACACGGGACATATCTAGTTCAACTCTTCTTAGGAAACTGAAAACAACAGTAGCTCCTCTTAAGTCCGATAAACTGTACTTGCTGGGAACAGACGCGAGTACTATATGCACTGTGTATGCCAATGAAAGCGCAATCGTGACTTTCCTTACCAGAAAACAACTCTTGCTCGTAGGACCAGAAACTGCATGTGATTCAACTCCATTTAGGACTGCGAAACAAACACTAGCTCGCCTTACAAGAAACACACTCTGCTTTTGAGAAAAGAGCACTCTTCTACTCTACTGTGTTTCCTATGGGGTCCGAACAGTGAGCTTGCTCAGAACAAAAGAACAGTGCTTCCTACACAAGGGCCATATCTAGTTCAATTCTGCTTAGGAACCTGACAAGAACAGTAGATCCTCTTCAGTCCAATACACTGTACTTGCTGGGAACAGACGCAAGTGCTATTTGTCCTGTGTATGGCAATGGCAGCGCAATAGTGACTATTCTTACCATAAAACAACTCTTGCACGTAGGACCAGAAACTGCATGTGATTCCACTCCATTTAGGACTGGGACACAAACGCTAGCTTGCCTTACAAGAAACACACTCTGCTTTTGAGAAAAGAGCACTCTTCTACTCTACAGTGTTTCCTATGGGATCCAAACAGTGAGCTTGCTCAGAACAAAAGACTATGCTTCCTACACACAAGGACCATATCTAGTTCAACTCTGCTTAGGAAACTGACAAGAACAGTAGCTTCTATTCAGTCCAATACACTGTACTTGCTGGGAACAGACGCGAGTGCTATTTGCCCTGTGTAGGTCAATGGGAGCACAATAGTGACTTTCCTTACCAGAAACAACTCTTGTTCGTAGGAAAAGAAACTGCATGTGATTCAACTCCATTTAGGACTGGGAAACAAACGCTAGTTCGCCTTACAAGAAACACACTCTGCTTTTGAGAAAAGAGCACACTTCTACTCTACTGTGTTTTCTATGGGGTCCGCACAGTGAGCTTGCTCAGAACAAAGGAACTGTGCTTCCTACACAAGGGCCATATCTAGTTCAATTCTGCTTAGGAACCTGACAAGAACAGTACATCCTCTTCAGTCCAATAAACTGTACTTGCTGGGAACAGACGCCAGTGCTATTTGTCCTGTGTATGGCAAAGGCAGCGCAATAGTGACTATTCTTACCATAAAACAACTCTTGCACGTAGGACCAGAAACTGCATGTGATTCCACTCCATTTAGGACTGGGACACAAACGCTAGCTCGCCTTACAAGAAACACACTCTGCTTTTGAGAAAAGAGCACTCTTCTACTCTACTGTGTTTCCTGTGGGGTCCAAACAGTGAGCTTGCTCCGAACAAAAGACTGTGCTTCCTACACACAAGGACCATATGTAGTTCAACTCTGCTTAGGAAACTGACAAGAACAGTAGCTCCTATTCAGTCCAATACACTGTACTTGCTTGGAACAGACGCGAGTGCTATTTGCCCTGTATATAGCAATGGGAGCACAATAGTGACTTTCCTTACCAGAAAACAACTCTTGTTCGTAGAAAAAGAAACTCCATGTGATTCAACTCCATTTAGGACTGGGAAACAAACACTAGCTCGCCTTACAAGAAACACACTCTGCTTTTGAGAAAAGAGCACTCTTCTACTCTACTGTGTTTCCTATGGGGTCCGAACAGTGAGCTTGCTCAGAACAAAAGAACTGTGCTTCCTACACACACGGCCATATCTAGTTCAATTCTGCTTAGGAACCTGACAAGAACAGTAGATCCTCTTCAGTTCAATACACTGTATTTGCTGGGAACAGACGCCAGTGCTATTTGTCCTGTGTGTGGCAATGGAAGCGCAATAGTGACTATTCTTACCATAAAACAACTCTTGCTCATAGGACCACAAATTGCATGTGATTCAACTCCATTTAGGACTGGGAAACAAACGCTAGCTCGCCTTACAAGAAACACACTCTGCTTTTGAGAAAAGAGCACTCTTCTATTCTACAGTGTTTCCTATGGGGTCCGAACAGTGAGCTTGCTCAGAATAAAAGAACTGTGCTTCCTACACACACGGCCATATCTAGTTCAATTCTGCTTAGGAACCTGACAAGAACAGTAGATCCTCTACAGTCCAATACACTGTACTTGCTGGGAACAGACGCCAGTGCTATTTGTCCTGTGTATGGCAATGGCAGCGCAATAGTGACTCTTCTTACAGTAAAACAATTCTTGCTCATAGGACCAGAAACTGCATGTGATTCCACTCCATTTAAGACTGGGAAACAAACACTAGCTCGCCTTACAAGAAACACACTCTGCTTTTGAGAAAAGAGGACTCTTCTACTCTACTGTGTTTCCTATGGGGTCCGAACAGTGAGCTTGCTCAGAACAAAAGAACAGGGCTTCCTACACAAGAGCCATATCTAGTTCAATTCTGCTTAGGAACCTGACACGAACAGTAGATCCTCTTCAGTCCAATACACTGTACTTGCTGGGAACAGACGCAAGTGGTATTTGTCCTGTGTATGGCAATGGCAGCGCAATAGTGACTATTCTTACCATAAAACAACTCTTGCACGTAGGACCAGAAACTGCATGTGATTCCACTCCATTTAGGACTGGGACACAAACGCTACCTCGCCTTACAAGAAACACACTCTGCTTTTGAGAAAAGAGCACTATTCTACTCTACTGTGTTTCCTGTGTGGTCCAAACAGTGAGCTTGCTCCGAACAAAAGACTGTGCTTCCTACACACAAGGACCATATGTAGTTCAACTCTGCTTAGAAAACTGACAAGAACAGTAGCTCCTATTCAGTCCAATACACTGTACTTGCTGGGAACAGACGCGAGTGCTATTTGCCCTGTATATGGCAATGGGAGCACAATAGTGACTTTCCTTACCAGAAAACAACTCTTGTTCGTAGAAAAAGAAACTGCATGTGATTCAACTCCATTTAGGACTGGGAAACAAACACTAGCTCGCCTTACAAGAAACACACTCTGCTTTTGAGAAAAGAGCACTCTTCTACTCTACTGTGTTTCCTATGGGGTCCGAACAGTGAGCTTGCTCAGAACAAAAGAACTGTGCTTCCTACACACACGGCCATATCTAGTTCAATTCTGCTTAGGAACCTGACAAGAACAGTAGATCCTCTTCAGTTCAATACACTGTATTTGCTGGAAACAGACGCCAGTGCTATTTGTCCTGTGTGTGGCAATCGGAGCGCAATAGTGAATATTCTTACCATAAAACAACTCTTGCTCATAGGACCACAAACTGCATGTGATTCAACTCCATTTAGGACTGGGAAACAAACGCTAGCTCGCCTTACAAGAAACACACTCTGCTTTTGAGAAAAGACCACTCTTCTATTCTACAGTGTTTCCTATGGGTTCCGAACAGTGAGCTTGCTCAGAACAAAAGAACTGTGCTTCCTACACACACGGCCATATCTAGTTCAATTCTGCTTAGGAACCTGACAAGAACAGTAGATCCTCTAAAGTCCAATACACTGTACTTGCTGGGAACAGACGCCAGTGCTATTTGTCCTGTGTATGGCAATGGCAGCGCAATAGTGACTCTTCTTACCGTAAAACAATTCTTGCTCATAGGACCAGAAACTGCATGTGATTCCACTCCATTTAAGACTGGGAAACAAACACTAGCTCGCCTTACAAGAAACACACTCTGCTTTAGAGAAAAGAGCACTCATCTACTCTACTGTGTTTCCTATATGGCCAGAACAGTATCTTGCTCAGAACATAAGAACTGTGCTTCCTACGCACACGGGCCATATCTAGTTCAACTCTGCTTAGGAAACTGAAAAGAACAGTAGCTCCTCTTAAGTCCGATACACTGTACTTGCTGGGAACAGACGCGAGTGCTATATGCACTGTGTATGCTAATGAAAGTGCAATCGTGACTTTCCTTACCAGAAAACAACTCTTGCTCGTAGTACCAGAAACTGCATGGGATTCAACTCCATTTAGGACTGCGAAACAAACGCTAGCTCGCCTTACAAGAAACACACTCTGCTTTAGAGAAAAGAGCACTCTTCTACTCTACTGTGTTTCCTATGGGGTCCAAACAGTGAGCTTGCTCAGAACAAAAGAACTGTGCTTCCTACACACACGGACCATATGTAGTTCAACTCTGCTTAGGAAACTGACAAGAACAGTAGCACCTATTCATTCCAATACACTGTACTTGCTGGGAACAGATGCGAGTGCTCTTTGCACTGTGTATGGCAATAGGAGTGCAATGTGACTTTCATTACCAGAAAACAACTCTTGTTCGTAGGACCAGAAACTGCATGTGATTCAACTCCATTTAGGACTAGGAAACAAACGCTAGCTCGACTTACAAGAAACACACTCTGCTTTAGAGAAAAGAGCACTCTTCTACTCTACTGTGTTTCCTATGGGGTCCAAACAGTGAGCTTGCTCAGAACAAAAGAACTGTGCTTCCTACACACAAGGACCATATGTAGTTCAACTCTGCTTAGGAAACTGACAAGAACAGTAGCTCCTATTGAGTCCAATACACTGTACTTGCTGCGAACAGACGCCAGTGCTATTTGTCCTGTGTATGGCAATGGCAGCGCAATAGTGACTCTTCTTAGCAGAAAACAACTCTTGCTCGTAGTCCCAGAAACTGCATGGGATACAACTCCATTTAGGACTGTGAAACAAACGCTAGCTCGCCTTACAAGAAACACACTCTGCTTTAGAGAAAAGAGCACTCTTCTACTCTACTTTGTTTCCTGTGCGGTCCAAACAGTGATCTTGCAAAGATCAAAAGAACTGTGCTCCTACAAACACGGATCATATCTAGTTCAACTCTGCTTAGGAAACTAACAAGAACAGCAGCACCTATTCAGTCCAATACACTGTATTTGCTGGGAACAGACGCGAGTGCTATTTGCACTGTGTTTGGTAATGGGAGCGCAATGAGACTTTCCTTACCAGAAAACAACTCTTGTTCGTAGGACCTGAAACTGCATGTGATTCAACTCTATTTAGGACTGGGAAACAAACGCTAGCTCGCCTTACAAGAAACACACTCTGCTTTAGAGAAAAGAGCACTCTTCTACTCTAACGTGTTTCCTACAGGGCCAGAACAGTGAGCTTTCTCAGAACAAAAGAACTGTGCTTCCTACACACGGGCCATAAGTAGTTCAACTCTGCTTAGGAAACTGAGAAGAACAGTAGCTCCTCTTCAGTCCGATACACTGTACATGCTGGGAACAGACGCATGGGCTATTTGCACTGTGTATGGCAATGGGAGCACAAAAGTGACTTTCCTTACCAGAAAACAACTCTTGCTCTTAGTACCAGAAACTGCATGTGATTCAACTCCATTTAGGACTTGGAAACAAACGCTAGCTCGCCTTACAAGAAACACACTCTGCTTTAGAGTAAGAGCATTTTTCTACTCTACTGTGTTTCCTATGGTGTCCGAACAGTGAGCTTGCTCAGAACAAAAAAAACTGTTCTTCCTACACACACGGCCATATCTATTTCAAGTCTGCTTAAGAACCTGACAAGAAAAGTAGCTCCTATTCAGTCCAATACACTGTACTTGCTGGAAACAGACGCCAGTGCTATTTGTCCTGTGTATGGCAATGGCAGCGCAATAGTGACTATTCTTACCAGAAAACAGCTCTTGCTCGTAGTACCAGAAACTGCATGGGATTCAACTCCACTTAGGACTGGGAAACAAGTGCTTGTTCGCCTTACAAGAAACACACTCTGCTTTTGAAAAAAGAGCACTCTTCTACTCCACTGTGTTTCCAATGGGGTACAAACAGTGAGCTTGCTAAGAACAAAAGAACTGTGCTTCCTACACACATGGACCATATCTAGTTCAACTCTGCTTAGGAAACTGAAAAGAACAGTAGCTCCTATTCAGTCCAATACACTGTACTTGCTGGCAACAGACGGCAGTGCTATTTGCACTGTGTATGGCAATGGGATCACAAAAGTGACTTTCCTTACGAGAAAACAACTCTTGCTCGTAGGACCAGAAACTGCATGTGATTCCACACCATTTAGGACTGGGAAACAAATGCTAGTTCGCCTTACAAGAAACATACTCTGCTTTAGAGAAAAGAGCACTCTTCTAATCTACTGTGTTTCCTATGTCCAAACAGTGAGCTTGCTCAGAACAAAAGAACTGTGCTTCCTACATACACGGACCATATCTAGTTCAACTCTGCTTAGTAAACTGACAAGAACAGTAGCTCCTCTTCAGTCCGATACACTGTACTTGCTGGGAACAGACGCGAGTGCTATTTGCACTGTGTATGGCAATGGGAGCGCAATAGTGACTTTCCTTACCAGAAAACAACTCTTGCTCGTAGGACCAGAAACTGCATGTGATTCAACTCTATTTAGGAATGGGAAACAAACGCTAGCTCGCCTTACAAGAAACACACTCTGCTTTTGAGAAAAGAGTACTCTATTACTCTACTGTGTTTCCTATGGGCTCCAAACAGTGAGCTTGCTCGGAACAAAAGAACTGTGCTTCCTACACATGGGCCAGATCTATTTCAATTCTGCTTAGGAAGCTGTAAAGAACAGTAGCTCCTATTCAGTCCAATACACTGTACTTGCTGGGAACAGATACGAGTGCTATTTGCACTGTGTATGGCATTTGGAGCGCAATAGTGACTCTTCTTACCAGAAAACAACTCTTGCTCGTAGGACCAAAAACTGCCTGTGACTCAACTCCATTTAGGACTGGGAAACAAACGCGAGCTCGCCTTACAAGAAACACACTCTGCTTTAGAGAAAAGAGCACTCTTCTACTCTACTGTGTTTCCTATGGGGTCCGAACAGTGAGCTTGCTCTGAACAAAAGATCTGTGCTTCCTACACACACTGCTATATCTAGTTCAATTCTGCTTAGGAACCTGACAAGAACAGTAGATCCTCTTCAGTCCAATACACTGTACTTGCTGCGAACAGACGCCAGTGCTATTTGTCCTGTGTATGGCAATGGGAGCGCAATAGTGACTCTTCTTACCAGAAAACAATTCTTGCTCGTAGTAACAGAAACTGCTTGGGATTCAACTCCATTTAGGACTGGGAAACAAACACTAGCTCGCCTTACAAGAAACACACTCTGCTTTTGAGAAAAGAGCACTTTTCTACTGTACTGTGTTTCCTATAGGGCCAGAACAGTGAGCTTTCTCAGAACAAATGAACTGTGCTTCCTAGACACACGGGCCATATCTAGTTCAACTCTGCTTAGGAAACTGAGAAGAACAGTAGCTCCTCTTCAGTCCAATACACTGTACTTGCTGGGATCAGACGGGAGTGCTATTTGCACTGTGCATGGCAATGGGAGTGCAATAGTGACTTTCCTTACCAGAAAACAACTCTTGCTCATAGGACCACAAACTGCATGTGATTCAACGCCATTTAGGACTGGGAAACAAATGCTAGCTCGCCTTAAAAGAAACACACTCTGCTTTTAAGAAAAGAGCACTCTTCTACTCTACTGTGTTTCCTATGGGGTCCAAACAGTGAGCTTGCAAAGAACAAAAGAACAGTGCTTCCTACACACATGGACCATATCTAGTTAAACTCTGCTTAGGAAACTGACAAGAACAGTAGCTCCTATTCAGTCCAATACACTGTACTTGCTGGGAACAGACGCGAGTGCTATTTGCACTGTGTATGGCATTTGGAGCACAATAGTGACTCTTCTTACCAGAAAAATATCTCTTGCTCATAGGACCAAAAACTGCATGTGACTCAACTCCATTTAGGACTGGGAAATAAACGCGAGCTCGCCTTACAAGAAACAAACTCTGCTTTTGAGAAAAGAGCACTCTTCTACTCTACTGTGTTTCCTATAGGGCCAGAACAGTGAGCTTGCTCAGAACATAATAACTGTGCTTCCTAAACGCACGGCCATATCTAGTTCAATTCTGCTTAGGAACCTGACAAGAACAGTAGATCCTCTTCAGTCCAATACACTGTGCTTGCTGGCAACAGACTCCAGTGGTATTTGTCCTGTGTATGGCAATGGCAGCGCAATAGTGACTCTTCTTACCATAAAACAACTCTTGCTCGTAGAAACAGAATCTGCATGTGATTCAACTCCATTTAAGACTGGGAAACAAACGCTAGCTTGCCTTACAAAAAACACACTCTGCTTTAGAGAAAAGAGCACTCTTCTACTCTACTGTGTTTCCTATAGGGCCAGAACAGTGAGCTTGCTCAGAACAAAAGAACTGTGCTTCCTACACACGGGCCATATCTAGTTCAACTCTGCTTAGGAAACTGACTAGAACAGTAGCTTCTCTTCAGTCCGATACACTGTACTTGCTGGGAACACAAGCGAGAGCTTTTTGCACTGTGGATGGCATTGGGAGCGCAATAGTGACTTTCCTTACCAGAAAACAACTCTTGCTCGTAGGACCAGAAACTGCATGTGATTCAACTCCATTTAGGACTGGGAAACAAATGCTAGCTCGCCTTACATGAAAAACACTCTGCTTTTTAGAAAAGAGCACTCTTCTACTCTACTGTGTTTCCTATGGGGTCCAAAAAGTGAGCTTGCTCAGAACAAAGAACTGTGCTTCCTACACACATGGACCATATCTAGTTAAACTCTGCTTAGGAAACTGACAAGAACAGTAGCTCCTATTCAGTCCAATACACTGTACTTGCTGGGAACAGACGCGAGTGCTATTTGCACTGTGTATGGCATTTGGAGCACAATAGTGACTCTTCTTACCAGAAAACATCTCTTGCTCGTAGGACCAAAAACTGCATGTGACTCAACTCCATTTAGGACTGGGAAATAAACGCGAGCTCGCCTTACAAGAAACACACTCTGCTTTAGAGAAAAGAGCACTCTTCTACTCTACTGTGTTTCCTATAGGGCCAGAACAGTGAGCTTGCTCAGAACATAATAACTGTGCTTCCTAAACACACAGGCCATATCTAGTTCAACTCTGCTCAGGAAACTGACAAGAACAGTAGCTCCTCTTCAGTCTGATACACTGTACTTGCTGGGAAAAGACGCGAGTGCTATTTGCACTGTGTATGGCAAAGGGAGCACAATAGTGACTTTCCTTAGCAGAAAACAACTCTTGCTCGTAGGACCAGAAACTGCATGAGATTCAAATCCATTTAGGACTGGGAAACAAATGCTAGCTTGCCTTACAAAAAACACACTCTGCTTTTGAGAAAAGAGCACTCTTCTACTCTACTGTGTTTCCTATGGGGTCCGAACAGTGAGCTTGCTCTGAACAAAAGAACTGTGCTTCCTACACACACGGGCCATATCTAGTTCAACTCTGCTTAGGAACCTGACAAGAACAGCAGCTCCTCTTCAGTCCAATACTCTGTACTTGCAGGGAGCAGACGCGAGTGCTATTTGCACTCTGTATGGCAATGGGAGCACAATAGTGACTCTTCATACAAGAAAACAACTCTTGCTCGTAGGACAAAAAAACTGCATGTGACTCAGCTCCATTTAGGACTGGGAAACAAACGCAAGTTCGCCTTACAAGAAACACACTCTGCTTTTGAGAAAAGAGCACTCTTCTACTCTACTGTGTTTCCTATAGGGCCAGAACAGTGAGCTTGCTCAGAACAAAAGAACTGTGCTTCCTACACACACGGTCATATCTAGTTCAATTCTGCTTAGGAACCTGACAAGAACAGTAGATCCTCTTCAGTCCAATACACTGTACTTGCTGGGAACAGACGCCAGTGCTATTTGTCCTGGGTATGGCAATGGCAGCGCTATAGTGACTATTCTTACCATAAAACATCTCTTGATCGTAGGACCAGAAACTGCATGTGATTCCACTCCATTTAGGACTGGGAAACAAATGCTAGCTCGCCTTACAAGAAACACACTTTGCTTTAGAGAAAAGAGCACTCTTCTACTCTACTGTGTTTCCAATGGGGTCCGAACAGTGAGCTTGCTCTGAACAAAAGATCTGTGCTTCCTACACACACTGCTATATCTAGTTCAATTCTGCTTAGGAACCTGACAAGAACAGTAGATCCTCTTCAGTCCAATACACTGTACTTGCTGCGAACAGACGCCAGTGCTATTTGTCCTGTGTATGGCAATGGCAGCGCAATAGTGACTCTTCTTACCAGAAAACAACTCTTGCTCGTAGTACCAGAAACTGCATGGGATTCAACTCCATTTAGGACTGGGAAACAAACGCTAGCTCGCCTTACAAGAAACACACTCTGCTTTAGAGAAAAGAGCACTCTTCTACTCTACTGTGTTTCCTATGGGGTCCAAACAGTGAGCTTGCTCAGAACAAAAGAACTGTGCTTCCTACACACATGGATCATATACAGTTCAACTCTGCTTGGAAACTGACGAGAACAGTAGTACCTATTCAGTCCAATACACTGTACTTGCTGGGAACAGACGCCAGGGCTATTTGCACTGTGTATGGCAATTGGAGCACAATAGTGACTTTCCTTACCAGAAAACAACTCTTGATCGTAGGACCAGAAACTGCATGTGATTCAACTCCATTTAGGACTGGGAAACAAATGCTAGCTCCCCTTACATGAAACA
>NW_026737063.1:0-51711 GCF_949786415.1 Peromyscus eremicus | reverse complement strand
AATCCCATGCAGTTTCTGGTCCTACCAGCAAGAGTTGTTTTCTGCTAAGAAGAGTCACTATTGCACTCCCATTGCCATACACAGTGCAAATAGCACTCGCGTCTGTTCCCAGCAAGTACAGTGTATTGGACTGAAGAGAAGCTACTGTTCTGGTCAGTTTCCTAAGCAGAGTTGAACTAGATATGCCCCGTGTGTGTAGGAAGCACAGTTCTTTTGTTCTGAGCAAGCTCACTGTTCTGGCCCTATAGGAAACACAGGAGAGTAGAAGAGTGCTGTTTTCTCAAAAGCAGAGTGTGTTTCTTGCAAGGCGAGCTAGCGTTTGTTTCCCAGTCCTAAACGGAGTTGAATCCCATGCAGTTTCTGGTCCTATGAGCAAGAGTTGTTTTCTGCTAAGAAGAGTCACTATTGCGCTCCCATTGCCATACACAGTGCAAATAGCACTCGCGTCTGTTCCCAGCAAGTACAGTGTATTGGACTGAAGAGAAGCTACTGTTCTGGTCAGTTTCCTAAGCAGAGTTGAACTAGATATGCCCCGTGTGTGTAGGAAGCACAGTTCTTTTGTTCTGAGCAAGCTCACTGTTCTGGCCCTATAGGAAACACAGGAGAGTAGAAGAGTGCTGTTTTCTCAAAAGCAGAGTGTGTTTCTTGCAAGGCGAGCTAGCGTTTGTTTCCCAGTCCTAAACGGAGTTGAATCCCATGCAGTTTGTGGTCCTACGAGCAAGAGTTGTTTTCTGCTAAGAAGAGTCACTATTGCGCTCCCATTGCCATACACAGTGCAAATAGCACTCGCGTCTGTTCCCAGCAAGTACAGTGTATTGGACTGAAGAGAAGCTACTGTTCTGGTCAGTTTCCTAAGCAGAGTTGAACTAGATATGCCCCGTGTGTGTAGGAAGCACAGTTCTTTTGTTCTGAGCAAGCTCACTGTTCTGGCCCTATAGGAAACACAGGAGAGTAGAAGAGTGCTGTTTTCTCAAAAGCAGAGTGTGTTTCTTGCAAGGCGAGCTAGCGTTTGTTTCCCAGTCCTAAACGGAGTTGAATCCCATGCAGTTTCTGGTCCTACGAGCAAGAGTTGTTTTCTGCTTAGAAGAGTCACTATTGCGCTCCCATTGCCATACACAGTGCAAATAGCACTCGCGTCTGTTCCCAGCAAGTACAGTGTATTGGACTGAAGAGAAGCTACTGTTCTGGTCAGTTTCCTAAGCAGAGTTGAACTAGATATGCCCCGTGTGTGTAGGAAGCACAGTTCTTTTGTTCTGAGCAAGCTCACTGTTCTGGCCCTATAGGAAACACAGGAGAGTAGAAGAGTGCTGTTTTCTCAAAAGCAGAGTGTGTTTCTTGCAAGGCGAGCTAGCGTTTGTTTCCCAGTCCTAAACGGAGTTGAATCCCATGCAGTTTCTGGTCCTACGAGCAAGAGTTGTTTTCTGCTAAGAAGAGTCACTATTGCGCTCCCATTGCCATACACAGTGCAAATAGCACTCGCGTCTGTTCCCAGCAAGTACAGTGTATTGGACTGAAGAGAAGCTACTGTTCTTGTCAGTTTCCTAAGCAGAGTTGAACTAGATATGCCCCGTGTGTGTAGGAAGCACAGTTCTTTGGTTCTGAGCAAGCTCACTGTTCTGGCCCTATAGGAAACACAGGAGAGTAGAAGAGTGCTGTTTTCTCAAAAGCAGAGTGTGTTTCTTGCAAGGCGAGCTAGCGTTTGTTTCCCAGTCCTAAACGGAGTTGAATCCCATGCAGTTTCTGGTCCTACGAGCAAGAGTTGTTTTCTGCTAAGAAGAGTCACTATTGCGCTCCCATTGCCATACACAGTGCAAATAGCACTCGCGTCTGTTCCCAGCAAGTACAGTGTATTGGACTGAAGAGAAGCTACTGTTCTGGTCAGTTTCCTAAGCAGAGTTGAACTAGATATGCCCCGTGTGTGTAGGAAGCACAGTTCTTTTGTTCTGAGCAAGCTCACTGTTCTGGCCCTATAGGAAACACAGGAGAGTAGAAGAGTGCTGTTTTCTCAAAAGCAGAGTGTGTTTCTTGCAAGGCGAGCTAGCGTTTGTTTCCCAGTCCTAAACGGAGTTGAATCCCATGCAGTTTGTGGTCCTACGAGCAAGAGTTGTTTTCTGCTAAGAAGAGTCACTATTGCGCTCCCATTGCCATACACAGTGCAAATAGCACTCGCGTCTGTTCCCAGCAAGTACAGTGTATTGGACTGAAGAGAAGCTACTGTTCTGGTCAGTTTCCTAAGCAGAGTTGAACTAGATATGGCCCGTGTGTGTAGGAAGCACAGTTCTTTTGTTCTGAGCAAGCTCACTGTTCTGGCCCTATAGGAAACACAGGAGAGTAGAAGAGTGCTGTTTTCTCAAAAGCAGAGTGTGTTTCTTGCAAGGCGAGCTAGCGTTTGTTTCCCAGTCCTAAACGGAGTTGAATCCCATGCAGTTTCTGGTCCTACGAGCAAGAGTTGTTTTCTGCTTAGAAGAGTCACTATTGCGCTCCCATTGCCATACACAGTGCAAATAGCAATCGCGTCTGTTCCCAGCAAGTACAGTGTATTGGACTGAAGAGAAGCTACTGTTCTGGTCAGTTTCCTAAGCAGAGTTGAACTAGATATGCCCCGTGTGTGTAGGAAGCACAGTTCTTTTGTTCTGAGCAAGCTCACTGTTCTGGCCCTATAGGAAACACAGGAGAGTAGAAGAGTGCTGTTTTCTCAAAAGCAGAGTGTGTTTCTTGCAAGGCGAGCTAGCGTTTGTTTCCCAGTCCTAAACGGAGTTGAATCCCATGCAGATTCTGGTCCTACGAGCAAGAGTTGTTTTCTGCTAAGAAGAGTCACTATTGCGCTCCCATTGCCATACACAGTGCAAATAGCACTCGCGTCTGTTCCCAGCAAGTACAGTGTATTGGACTGAAGAGAAGCTACTGTTCTGGTCAGTTTCCTAAGCAGAGTTGAACTAGATATGCCCCGTGTGTGTAGGAAGCACAGTTCTTTGGTTCTGAGCAAGCTCACTGTTCTGGCCCTATAGGAAACACAGGAGAGTAGAAGAGTGCTGTTTTCTCAAAAGCAGAGTGTGTTTCTTGCAAGGCGAGCTAGCGTTTGTTTCCCAGTCCTAAACGGAGTTGAATCCCATGCAGTTTCTGGTCCTGCGAGCAAGAGTTGTTTTCTGCTAAGAAGAGTCACTATTGCGCTCCCATTGCCATACACAGTGCAAATAGCACTCGCGTCTGTTCCCAGCAAGTACAGTGTATTGGACTGAAGAGAAGCTACTGTTCTGGTCAGTTTCCTAAGCAGAGTTGAACTAGATATGCCCCGTGTGTGTAGGAAGCACAGTTCTTTTGTTCTGAGCAAGCTCACTGTTCTGGCCCTATAGGAAACACAGGAGAGTAGAAGAGTGCTGTTTTCTCAAAAGCAGAGTGTGTTTCTTGCAAGGCGAGCTAGCGTTTGTTTCCCAGTCCTAAACGGAGTTGAATCCCATGCAGTTTCTGGTCCTACGAGCAAGAGTTGTTTTCTGGTAAGAAGAGTCACTATTGCGCTCCCATTGCCATACACAGTGCAAATAGCACTCGCGTCTGTTCCCAGCAAGTACAGTGTATTGGACTGAAGAGAAGCTACTGTTCTGGTCAGTTTCCTAAGCAGAGTTGAACTAGATATGCCCCGTGTGTGTAGGAAGCACAGTTCTTTGTTCTGAGCAAGCTCACTGTTCTGGCCCTATAGGAAACACAGGAGAGTAGAAGAGTGCTGTTTTCTCAAAAGCAGAGTGTGTTTCTTGCAAGGCGAGCTAGCGTTTGTTTCCCAGTCCTAAACGGAGTTGAATCCCATGCAGTTTCTGGTCCTACGAGCAAGAGTTGTTTTCTGCTAAGAAGAGTCACTATTGCGCTCCCATTGCCATACACAGTGCAAATAGCAATCGCGTCTGTTCCCAGCAAGTACAGTGTATTGGACTGAAGAGAAGCTACTGTTCTGGTCAGTTTCCTAAGCAGAGTTGAACTAGATATGGCCCGTGTGTGTAGGAAGCACAGTTCTTTTGTTCTGAGCAAGCTCACTGTTCTGGCCCTATAGGAAACACAGGAGAGTAGAAGAGTGCTGTTTTCTCAAAAGCAGAGTGTGTTTCTTGCAAGGCCAGCTAGCGTTTGTTTCCCAGTCCTAAACGGAGTTGAATCCCATGCAGTTTGTGGTCCTATGAGCAAGAGTTGTTTTCTGCTAAGAAGAGTCACTATTGCGCTCCCATTGCCATACACAGTGCAAATAGCACTCGCGTCTGTTCCCAGCAAGTACAGTGTATTGGACTGAAGAGAAGCTACTGTTCTGGTCAGTTTCCTAAGCAGAGTTGAACTAGATATGCCCCGTGTGTGTAGGAAGCACAGTTTTTTTGTTCTGAGCAAGCTCACTGTTCTGGCCCTATAGGAAACACAGGAGAGTAGAAGAGTGCTGTTTTCTCAAAAGCTGAGTGTGTTTCTTGCAAGGCGAGCTAGCGTTTGTTTCCCAGTACTAAACGGAGTTGAATCCCATGCAGATTCTGGTCCTACGAGCAAGAGTTGTTTTCTGCTAAGAAGAGTCACTATTGCGCTCCCATTGCCATACACAGTGCAAATAGCACTCGCGTCTGTTCCCAGCAAGTACAGTGTATTGGACTGAAGAGAAGCTACTGTTCTGGTCAGTTTCCTAAGCAGAGTTGAACTAGATATGCCCCGTGTGTGTAGGAAGCACAGTTCTTTGGTTCTGAGCAAGCTCACTGTTCTGGCCCTATAGGAAACACAGGAGAGTAGAAGAGTGCTGTTTTCTCAAAAGCAGAGTGTGTTTCTTGCAAGGCGAGCTAGCGTTTGTTTCCCAGTCCTAAACGGAGTTGAATCCGATGCAGTTTCTGGTCCTACGAGCAAGAGTTGTTTTCTGCTAAGAAGAGTCACTATTGCGCTCCCATTGCCATACACAGTGCAAATAGCACTCGCGTCTGTTCCCAGCAAGTACAGTGTATTGGACTGAAGAGAAGCTACTGTTCTGGTCAGTTTCCTAAGCAGAGTTGAAGTAGATATGCCCCGTGTGTGTAGGAAGCACAGTTCTTTGGTTCTGAGCAAGCTCACTGTTCTGGCCCTATAGGAAACACAGGAGAGTAGAAGAGTGCTGTTTTCTCAAAAGCAGAGTGTGTTTCTTGCAAGGCGAGCTAGCGTTTGTTTCCCAGTCCTAAACGGAGTTGAATCCCATGCAGTTTCTGGTCCTACGAGCAAGAGTTGTTTTCTGCTTAGAAGAGTCACTATTGCGCTCCCATTGCCATACACAGTGCAAATAGCACTCGCGTCTGTTCCCAGCAAGTACAGTGTATTGGACTGAAGAGAAGCTACTGTTCTGGTCAGTTTCCTAAGCAGAGTTGAACTAGATACGCCCCGTGTGTGTAGGAAGCACAGTTCTTTTGTTCTGAGCAAGCTCACTGTTCTGGCCCTATAGGAAACACAGGAGAGTAGAAGAGTGCTGTTTTCTCAAAAGCAGAGTGTGTTTCTTGCAAGGCGAGCTAGCGTTTGTTTCCCAGTCCTAAACGGAGTTGAATCCCATGCAGTTTCTGGTCCTACGAGCAAGAGTTGTTTTCTGCTTAGAAGAGTCACTATTGCGCTCCCATTGCCATACACAGTGCAAATAGCACTCGCGTCTGTTCCCAGCAAGTACAGTGTATTGGACTGAAGAGAAGCTACTGTTCTGGTCAGTTTCCTAAGCAGAGTTGAACTAGATATGCCCCGTGTGTGTAGGAAGCACAGTTCTTTTGTTCTGAGCAAGCTCACTGTTCTGGCCCTATAGGAAACACAGGAGAGTAGAAGAGTGCTGTTTTCTCAAAAGCAGAGTGTGTTTCTTGCAAGGCGAGCTAGCGTTTGTTTCCCAGTCCTAAACGGAGTTGAATCCGATGCAGTTTCTGGTCCTACGAGCAAGAGTTGTTTTCTGCTAAGAAGAGTCACTATTGCGCTCCCATTGCCATACACAGTGCAAATAGCACTCGCGTCTGTTCCCAGCAAGTACAGTGTATTGGACTGAAGAGAAGCTACTGTTCTGGTCAGTTTCCTAAGCAGAGTTGAACTAGATATGCCCCGTGTGTGTAGGAAGCACAGTTCTTTTGTTCTGAGCAAGCTCACTGTTCTGGCCCTATAGGAAACACAGGAGAGTAGAAGAGTGCTGTTTTCTCAAAAGCAGAGTGTGTTTCTTGCAAGGCGAGCTAGCGTTTGTTTCCCAGTCCTAAACGGAGTTGAATCCCATGCAGTTTCTGGTCCTACGAGCAAGAGTTGTTTTCTGCTTAGAAGAGTCACTATTGCGCTCCCATTGCCATACACAGTGCAAATAGCACTCGCGTCTGTTCCCAGCAAGTACAGTGTATTGGACTGAAGAGAAGCTACTGTTCTGGTCAGTTTCCTAAGCAGAGTTGAACTAGATATGCCCCGTGTGTGTAGGAAGCACAGTTCTTTTGTTCTGAGCAAGCTCACTGTTCTGGCCCTATAGGAAACACAGGAGAGTAGAAGAGTGCTGTTTTCTCAAAAGCAGAGTGTGTTTCTTGCAAGGCGAGCTAGCGTTTGTTTCCCAGTCCTAAACGGAGTTGAATCCCATGCAGTTTCTGGTCCTACGAGCAAGAGTTGTTTTCTGCTTAGAAGAGTCACTATTGCGCTCCCATTGCCATACACAGTGCAAATAGCACTCGCGTCTGTTCCCAGCAAGTACAGTGTATTGGACTGAAGAGAAGCTACTGTTCTGGTCAGTTTCCTAAGCAGAGTTGAACTAGATATGCCCCGTGTGTGTAGGAAGCACAGTTCTTTTGTTCTGAGCAAGCTCACTGTTCTGGCCCTATAGGAAACACAGGAGAGTAGAAGAGTGCTGTTTTCTCAAAAGCAGAGTGTGTTTCTTGCAAGGCGAGCTAGCGTTTGTTTCCCAGTCCTAAACGGAGTTGAATCCCATGCAGTTTCTGGTCCTACGAGCAAGAGTTGTTTTCTGCTAAGAAGAGTCACTATTGCGCTCCCATTGCCATACACAGTGCAAATAGCACTCGCGTCTGTTCCCAGCAAGTACAGTGTATTGGACTGAAGAGAAGCTACTGTTCTGGTCAGTTTCCTAAGCAGAGTTGAACTAGATATGCCCCGTGTGTGTAGGAAGCACAGTTCTTTGGTTCTGAGCAAGCTCACTGTTCTGGCCCTATAGGAAACACAGGAGAGTAGAAGAGTGCTGTTTTCTCAAAAGCAGAGTGTGTTTCTTGCAAGGCGAGCTAGCGTTTGTTTCCCAGTCCTAAACGGAGTTGAATCCGATGCAGTTTCTGGTCCTACGAGCAAGAGTTTTTTTCTGCTAAGAAGAGTCACTATTGCGCTCCCATTGCCATACACAGTGCAAATAGCACTCGCGTCTGTTCCCAGCAAGTACAGTGTATTGGACTGAAGAGAAGCTACTGTTCTGGTCAGTTTCCTAAGCAGAGTTGAACTAGATATGCCCCGTGTGTGTAGGAAGCACAGTTCTTTTGTTCTGAGCAAGCTCACTGTTCTGGCCCTATAGGAAACACAGGAGAGTAGAAGAGTGCTGTTTTCTTAAAAGCAGAGTGTGTTTCTTGCAAGGCGAGCTAGCGTTTGTTTCCCAGTCCTAAACGGAGTTGAATCCCATGCAGTTTGTGGTCCTACGAGCAAGAGTTGTTTTCTGCTAAGAAGAGTCACTATTGCGCTCCCATTGCCATACACAGTGCTAATAGCACTCGCGTCTGTTCCCAGCAAGTACAGTGTATTGGACTGAAGAGAAGCTACTGTTCTGGTCAGTTTCCTAAGCAGAGTTGAACTAGATATGCCCCGTGTGTGTAGGAAGCACAGTTCTTTTGTTCTGAGCAAGCTCACTGTTCTGGCCCTATAGGAAACACAGGAGAGTAGAAGAGTGCTGTTTTCTCAAAAGCAGAGTGTGTTTCTTGCAAGGCGAGCTAGCGTTTGTTTCCCAGTCCTAAACGGAGTTGAATCCCATGCAGTTTCTGGTCCTACGAGCAAGAGTTGTTTTCTGCTAAGAAGAGTCACTATTGCGCTCCCATTGCCATACACAGTGCAAATAGCACTCGCGTCTGTTCCCAGCAAGTACAGTGTATTGGACTGAAGAGAAGCTACTGTTCTTGTCAGTTTCCTAAGCAGAGTTGAACTAGATATGCCCCGTGTGTGTAGGAAGCACAGTTCTTTTGTTCTGAGCAAGCTCACTGTTCTGGCCCTATAGGAAACACAGGAGAGTAGAAGAGTGCTGTTTTCTCAAAAGCAGAGTGTGTTTCTTGCAAGGCGAGCTAGCGTTTGTTTCCCAGTCCTAAACGGAGTTGAATCCCATGCAGTTTCTGGTCCTACGAGCAAGAGTTGTTTTCTGCTAAGAAGAGTCACTATTGCGCTCCCATTGCCATACACAGTGCAAATAGCACTCGCGTCTGTTCCCAGCAAGTACAGTGTATTGGACTGAAGAGAAGCTACTGTTCTGGTCAGTTTCCTAAGCAGAGTTGAACTAGATATGCCCCGTGTGTGTAGGAAGCACAGTTTTTTTGTTCTGAGCAAGCTCACTGTTCTGGCCCTATAGGAAACACAGGAGAGTAGAAGAGTGCTGTTTTCTCAAAAGCAGAGTGTGTTTCTTGCAAGGCGAGCTAGCGTTTGTTTCCCAGTCCTAAACGGAGTTGAATCCCATGCAGATTCTGGTCCTACGAGCAAGAGTTGTTTTCTGCTAAGAAGAGTCACTATTGCGCTCCCATTGCCATACACAGTGCAAATAGCACTCGCGTCTGTTCCCAGCAAGTACAGTGTATTGGACTGAAGAGAAGCTACTGTTCTGGTCAGTTTCCTAAGCAGAGTTGAACTAGATATGCCCCGTGTGTGTAGGAAGCACAGTTCTTTGGTTCTGAGCAAGCTCACTGTTCTGGCCCTATAGGAAACACAGGAGAGTAGAAGAGTGCTGTTTTCTCAAAAGCAGAGTGTGTTTCTTGCAAGGCGAGCTAGCGTTTGTTTCCCAGTCCTAAACGGAGTTGAATCCGATGCAGTTTCTGGTCCTACGAGCAAGAGTTGTTTTCTGCTAAGAAGAGTCACTATTGCGCTCCCATTGCCATACACAGTGCAAATAGCACTCGCGTCTGTTCCCAGCAAGTACAGTGTATTGGACTGAAGAGAAGCTACTGTTCTGGTCAGTTTCCTAAGCAGAGTTGAACTAGATATGCCCCGTGTGTGTAGGAAGCACAGTTCTTTTGTTCTGAGCAAGCTCACTGTTCTGGCCCTATAGGAAACACAGGAGAGTAGAAGAGTGCTGTTTTCTCAAAAGCAGAGTGTGTTTCTTGCAAGGCCAGCTAGCGTTTGTTTCCCAGTCCTAAATGGAGTAGAATCCCATGCAGTTTCTGGTCCTACGAGCAAGAGTTGTTTTCTGCTAAGAAGAGTCACTATTGCGCTCCCATTGCCATACACAGTGCAAATAGCACTCGCGTCTGTTCCCAGCAAGTACAGTGTATTGGACTGAAGAGAAGCTACTGTTCTGGTCAGTTTCCTAAGCAGAGTTGAACTAGATATGCCCCGTGTGTGTAGGAAGCACAGTTTTTGGTTCTGAGCAAGCTCACTGTTCTGGCCCTATAGGAAACACAGGAGAGTAGAAGAGTGCTGTTTTCTCAAAAGCAGAGTGTGTTTCTTGCAAGGCGAGCTAGCGTTTGTTTCCCAGTCCTAAACGGAGTTGAATCCCATGCAGTTTCTGGTCCTACGAGCAAGAGTTGTTTTCTGCTAAGAAGAGTCACTATTGCGCTCCCATTGCCATACACAGTGCAAATAGCACTCGCGTCTGTTCCCAGCAAGTACAGTGTATTGGACTGAAGAGAAGCTACTGTTCTGGTCAGTTTCCTAAGCAGAGTTGAACTAGATATGCCCCGTGTGTTTAGGAAGCACAGTTCTTTGGTTCTGAGCAAGCTCACTGTTCTGGCCCTATAGGAAACACAGGAGAGTAGAAGAGTGCTGTTTTCTCAAAAGCAGAGTGTGTTTCTTGCAAGGCGAGCTAGCGTTTGTTTCCCAGTCCTAAACGGAGTTGAATCCCATGCAAATTCTGGTCCTACGAGCAAGAGTTGTTTTCTGCTAAGAAGTGTAACTATTGTGCTCCCATTGCCATACACAGTGCAAATAGCACTCGCGTCTGTTCCCAGCAAGTACAGTGTATTGGACTGAAGAGAAGCTACTGTTCTGGTCAGTTTCCTAAGCAGAGTTGAACTAGATATGCCCCGTGTGTGTAGGAAGCACAGTTCTTTTGTTCTGAGCAAGCTCACTGTTCTGGCCCTATAGGAAACACAGGAGAGTAGAAGAGTGCTGTTTTCTCAAAAGCAGAGTGTGTTTCTTGCAAGGCGAGCTAGCGTTTGTTTCCCAGTCCTAAACGGAGTTGAATCCCAAGTAGTTTGTGGTCCTACGAGCAAGAGTTGTTTTCTGCTAAGAAGAGTCACTATTGCGCTCCCATTACCATACACAGTGCAAATAGCACTCGCGTCTGTTCCCAGCAAGTACAGTGTATTGGACTGAAGAGAAGCTACTGTTCTGGTCAGTTTCCTAAGCAGAGTTGAACTAGATATGCCCCGTGTGTGTAGGAAGCACAGTTCTTTTGTTCTGAGCAAGCTCACTGTTCTGGCCCTATAGGAAACACAGGAGAGTAGAAGAGTGCTGTTTTCTCAAAAGCAGAGTGTGTTTCTTGCAAGGCGAGCTAGCGTTTGTTTCCCAGTCCTAAACGGAGTTGAATCCCATGCAGTTTCTGGTCCTACGAGCAAGAGTTGTTTTCTGCTAAGAAGAGTCACTATTGCGCTCCCATTGCCATACACAGTGCAAATAGCACTCGCGTCTGTTCCCAGCAAGTACAGTGTATTGGACTGAAGAGAAGCTACTGTTCTGGTCAGTTTCCTAAGCAGAGTTGAACTAGATATGCCCTGTGTGTGTAGGAAGCACAGTTCTTTTGTTCTGAGCAAGCTCACTGTTCTGGCCCTATAGGAAACACAGGAGAGTAGAAGAGTGCTGTTTTCTCAAAAGCAGAGTGTGTTTCTTGCAAGGCGAGCTAGCGTTTGTTTCCCAGTCCTAAACGGAGTTGAATCCCATGCAGTTTCTGGTCCTACGAGCAAGAGTTGTTTTCTGCTAAGAAGAGTCACTATTGCGCTCCCATTGCCATACACAGTGCAAATAGCACTCGCGTCTGTTCCCAGCAAGTACAGTGTATTGGACTGAAGAGAAGCTACTGTTCTGGTCAGTTTCCTAAGCAGAGTTGAACTAGATATGCCCCGTGTGTGTAGGAAGCACAGTTCTTTTGTTCTGAGCAAGCTCACTGTTCTGGCCCTATAGGAAACACAGGAGAGTAGAAGAGTGCTGTTTTCTCAAAAGCAGAGTGTGTTTCTTGCAAGGCGAGCTAGCGTTTGTTTCCCAGTCCTAAACGGAGTTGAATCCCATGCAGTTTCTGGTCCTACCAGCAAGAGTTGTTTTCTGCTAAGAAGAGTCACTATTGCGCTCCCATTGCCATACACAGTGCAAATAGCACTCGCGTCTGTTCCCAGCAAGTACAGTGTATTGGACTGAAGAGAAGCTACTGTTCTGGTCAGTTTCCTAAGCAGAGTTGAACTAGATATGCCCCGTGTGTGTAGGAAGCACAGTTCTTTTGTTCTGAGCAAGCTCACTGTTCTGGCCCTATAGGAAACACAGGAGAGTAGAAGAGTGCTGTTTTCTCAAAAGCAGAGTGTGTTTCTTGCAAGGCGAGCTAGCGTTTGTTTCCCAGTCCTAAACGGAGTTGAATCCCATGCAGTTTCTGGTCCTACGAGCAAGAGTTGTTTTCTGCTAAGAAGAGTCACTATTGCGCTCCCATTGCCATACACAGTGCAAATAGCACTCGCGTCTGTTCCCAGCAAGTACAGTGTATTGGACTGAAGAGAAGCTACTGTTCTGGTCAGTTTCCTAAGCAGAGTTGAACTAGATATGCCCCGTGTGTGTAGGAAGCACAGTTCTTTGGTTCTGAGCAAGCTCACTGTTCTGGCCCTATAGGAAACACAGGAGAGTAGAAGAGTGCTGTTTTCTCAAAAGCAGAGTGTGTTTCTTGCAAGGCGAGCTAGCGTTTGTTTCCCAGTCCTAAACGGAGTTGAATCCCATGCAGTTTCTGGTCCTACGAGCAAGAGTTGTTTTCTGCTAAGAAGAGTCACTATTGCGCTCCCATTGCCATACACAGTGCAAATAGCACTCGCGTCTGTTCCCAGCAAGTACAGTGTATTGGACTGAAGAGAAGCTACTGTTCTGGTCAGTTTCCTAAGCAGAGTTGAACTAGATATGCCCCGTGTGTGTAGGAAGCACAGTTCTTTTGTTCTGAGCAAGCTCACTGTTCTGGCCCTATAGGAAACACAGGAGAGTAGAAGAGTGCTGTTTTCTCAAAAGCAGAGTGTGTTTCTTGCAAGGCGAGCTAGCGTTTGTTTCCCAGTCCTAAACGGAGTTGAATCCCATGCAGTTTCTGGTCCTACGAGCAAGAGTTGTTTTCTGCTAAGAAGAGTCAGTATTGCGCTCCCATTGCCATACACAGTGCAAATAGCACTCGCGTCTGTTCCCAGCAAGTACAGTGTATTGGACTGAAGAGAAGCTACTGTTCTTGTCAGTTTCCTAAGCAGAGTTGAACTAGATATGCCCCGTGTGTGTAGGAAGCACAGTTCTTTGGTTCTGAGCAAGCTCACTGTTCTGGCCCTATAGGAAACACAGGAGAGTAGAAGAGTGCTGTTTTCTCAAAAGCAGAGTGTGTTTCTTGCAAGGCGAGCTAGCGTTTGTTTCCCAGTCCTAAACGGAGTTGAATCCCATGCAGTTTCTGGTCCTACGAGCAAGAGTTGTTTTCTGCTAAGAAGAGTCACTATTGCGCTCCCATTGCCATACACAGTGCAAATAGCACTCGCGTCTGTTCCCAGCAAGTACAGTGTATTGGACTGAAGAGAAGCTACTGTTCTGGTCAGTTTCCTAAGCAGAGTTGAACTAGATATGCCCCGTGTGTGTAGGAAGCACAGTTCTTTTGTTCTGAGCAAGCTCACTGTTCTGGCCCTATAGGAAACACAGGAGAGTAGAAGAGTGCTGTTTTCTCAAAAGCAGAGTGTGTTTCTTGCAAGGCGAGCTAGCGTTTGTTTCCCAGTCCTAAACGGAGTTGAATCCCATGCAGTTTCTGGTCCTACGAGCAAGAGTTGTTTTCTGCTTAGAAGAGTCACTATTGCGCTCCCATTGCCATACACAGTGCAAATAGCACTCGCGTCTGTTCCCAGCAAGTGCAGTGTATTGGACTGAAGAGAAGCTACTGTTCTGGTCAGTTTCCTAAGCAGAGTTGAACTAGATATGCCCCGTGTGTGTAGGAAGCACAGTTCTTTGGTTCTGAGCAAGCTCACTGTTCTGGCCCTATAGGAAACACAGGAGAGTAGAAGAGTGCTGTTTTCTCAAAAGCAGAGTGTGTTTCTTGCAAGGCGAGCTAGCGTTTGTTTCCCAGTCCTAAACGGAGTAGAATCCCATGCAGTTTGTGGTCCTACGAGCAAGAGTTGTTTTCTGCTAAGAAGAGTCACTATTGCGCTCCCATTGCCATACACAGTGCAAATAGCACTCGCGTCTGTTCCCAGCAAGTACAGTGTATTGGACTGAAGAGAAGCTACTGTTCTGGTCAGTTTCCTAAGAAGAGTTGAACTAGATATGCCCCGTGTGTGTAGGAAGCACAGTTCTTTGGTTCTGAGCAAGCTCACTGTTCTGGCCCTATAGGAAACACAGGAGAGTAGAAGAGTGCTGTTTTCTCAAAAGCAGAGTGTGTTTCTTGCAAGGCGAGCTAGCGTTTGTTTCCCAGTCCTAAACGGAGTTGAATCCCATGCAGTTTGTGGTCCTACGAGCAAGAGTTGTTTTCTGCTAAGAAGAGTCACTATTGCGCTCCCATTGCCATACACAGTGCAAATAGCACTCGCGTCTGTTCCCAGCAAGTACAGTGTATTGGACTGAAGAGAAGCTACTGTTCTGGTCAGTTTCCTAAGCAGAGTTGAACTAGATATGCCCCGTGTGTGTAGGAAGCACAGTTCTTTGGTTCTGAGCAAGCTCACTGTTCTGGCCCTATAGGAAACACAGGAGAGTAGAAGAGTGCTGTTTTCTCAAAAGCAGAGTGTGTTTCTTGCAAGGCGAGCTAGCGTTTGTTTCCCAGTCCTAAACGGAGTTGAATCCCATGCAGTTTCTGGTCCTACGAGCAAGAGTTGTTTTCTGCTAAGAAGAGTCACTATTGCGCTCCCATTGCCATACACAGTGCAAATAGCACTCGCGTCTGTTCCCAGCAAGTACAGTGTATTGGACTGAAGAGAAGCTACTGTTCTGGTCAGTTTCCTAAGCAGAGTTGAACTAGATATGGCCCGTGTGTGTAGGAAGCACAGTTCTTTTGTTCTGAGCAAGCTCACTGTTCTGGCCCTATAGGAAACACAGGAGAGTAGAAGAGTGCTGTTTTCTCAAAAGCAGAGTGTGTTTCTTGCAAGGCGAGCTAGCGTTTGTTTCCCAGTCCTAAACGGAGTTGAATCCCATGCAGTTTCTGGTCCTACGAGCAAGAGTTGTTTTCTGCTAAGAAGAGTCACTATTGCGCTCCCATTGCCATACACAGTGCAAATAGCACTCGCGTCTGTTCCCAGCAAGTACAGTGTATTGGACTGAAGAGAAGCTACTGTTCTTGTCAGTTTCCTAAGCAGAGTTGAACTAGATATGCCCCGTGTGTGTAGGAAGCACAGTTCTTTGGTTCTGAGCAAGCTCACTGTTCTGGCCCTACAGGAAACACAGGAGAGTAGAAGAGTGCTGTTTTCTCAAAAGCAGAGTGTGTTTCTTGCAAGGCCAGCTAGCGTTTGTTTCCCAGTCCTAAACGGAGTTGAATCCCATGCAGTTTGTGGTCCTACGAGCAAGAGTTGTTTTCTGCTAAGAAGAGTCACTATTGCGCTCCCATTGCCATACACAGTGCAAATAGCACTCGCGTCTGTTCCCAGCAAGTACAGTGTATTGGACTGAAGAGAAGCTACTGTTCTGGTCAGTTTCCTAAGCAGAGTTGAACTAGATATGCCCCGTGTGTGTAGGAAGCACAGTTCTTTTGTTCTGAGCAAGCTCACTGTTCTGGCCCCATAGGAAACACAGGAGAGTAGAAGAGTGCTGTTTTCTCAAAAGCAGAGTGTGTTTCTTGCAAGGCGAGCTAGCGTTTGTTTCCCAGTCCTAAACGGAGTAGAATCCCATGCAGTTTCTGGTCCTACGAGCAAGAGTTGTTTTCTGCTAAGAAGAGTCACTATTGCGCTCCCATTGCCATACACAGTGCAAATAGCACTCGCGTCTGTTCCCAGCAAGTACAGTGTATTGGACTGAAGAGAAGCTACTGTTCTTGTCAGTTTCCTAAGCAGAGTTGAACTAGATATGCCCCGTGTGTGTAGGAAGCACAGTTCTTTTGTTCTGAGCAAGCTCACTGTTCTGGCCCTATAGGAAACACAGGAGAGTAGAAGAGTGCTGTTTTCTCAAAAGCAGAGTGTGTTTCTTGCAAGGCGAGCTAGCGTTTGTTTCCCAGTCCTAAACGGAGTTGAATCCCATGCAGTTTCTGGTCCTACGAGCAAGAGTTGTTTTCTGCTAAGAAGAGTCACTATTGCGCTCCCATTGCCATACACAGTGCAAATAGCACTCGCGTCTGTTCCCAGCAAGTACAGTGTATTGGACTGAAGAGAAGCTACTGTTCTGGTCAGTTTCCTAAGCAGAGTTGAACTAGATATGCCCCGTGTGTGTAGGAAGCACAGTTTTTTTGTTCTGAGCAAGCTCACTGTTCTGGCCCTATAGGAAACACAGGAGAGTAGAAGAGTGCTGTTTTCTCAAAAGCAGAGTGTGTTTCTTGCAAGGCGAGCTAGCGTTTGTTTCCCAGTCCTAAACGGAGTTGAATCCCATGCAGATTCTGGTCCTATGAGCAAGAGTTGTTTTCTGCTAAGAAGAGTCACTATTGCGCTCCCATTGCCATACACAATGCAAATAGCACTCGCGTCTGTTCCCAGCAAGTACAGTGTATTGGACTGAAGAGAAGCTACTGTTCTGGTCAGTTTCCTAAGCAGAGTTGAACTAGATATGCCCCGTGTGTGTAGGAAGCACAGTTCTTTGGTTCTGAGCAAGCTCACTGTTCTGGCCCTATAGGAAACACAGGAGAGTAGAAGAGTGCTGTTTTCTCAAAAGCAGAGTGTGTTTCTTGCAAGGCGAGCTAGCGTTTGTTTCCCAGTCCTAAACGGAGTTGAATCCCATGCAGTTTCTGGTCCTACGAGCAAGAGTTGTTTTCTGCTTAGAAGAGTCACTATTGCGCTCCCATTGCCATACACAGTGCAAATAGCACTCGCGTCTGTTCCCAGCAAGTGCAGTGTATTGGACTGAAGAGAAGCTACTGTTCTGGTCAGTTTCCTAAGCAGAGTTGAACTAGATATGCCCCGTGTGTGTAGGAAGCACAGTTCTTTGGTTCTGAGCAAGCTCACTGTTCTGGCCCTATAGGAAACACAGGAGAGTAGAAGAGTGCTGTTTTCTCAAAAGCAGAGTGTGTTTCTTGCAAGGCGAGCTAGCGTTTGTTTCCCAGTCCTAAACGGAGTAGAATCCCATGCAGTTTGTGGTCCTACGAGCAAGAGTTGTTTTCTGCTAAGAAGAGTCACTATTGCGCTCCCATTGCCATACACAGTGCAAATAGCACTCGCGTCTGTTCCCAGCAAGTACAGTGTATTGGACTGAAGAGAAGCTACTGTTCTGGTCAGTTTCCTAAGAAGAGTTGAACTAGATATGCCCCGTGTGTGTAGGAAGCACAGTTCTTTGGTTCTGAGCAAGCTCACTGTTCTGGCCCTATAGGAAACACAGGAGAGTAGAAGAGTGCTGTTTTCTCAAAAGCAGAGTGTGTTTCTTGCAAGGCGAGCTAGCGTTTGTTTCCCAGTCCTAAACGGAGTTGAATCCCATGCAGTTTCTGGTCCTACGAGCAAGAGTTGTTTTCTGCTAAGAAGAGTCACTATTGCGCTCCCATTGCCATACACAGTGCAAATAGCACTCGCGTCTGTTCCCAGCAAGTACAGTGTATTGGACTGAAGAGAAGCTACTGTTCTGGTCAGTTTCCTAAGCAGAGTTGAACTAGATATGGCCCGTGTGTGTAGGAAGCACAGTTCTTTTGTTCTGAGCAAGCTCACTGTTCTGGCCCTATAGGAAACACAGGAGAGTAGAAGAGTGCTGTTTTCTCAAAAGCAGAGTGTGTTTCTTGCAAGGCGAGCTAGCGTTTGTTTCCCAGTCCTAAACGGAGTTGAATCCCATGCAGTTTCTGGTCCTACGAGCAAGAGTTGTTTTCTGCTAAGAAGAGTCACTATTGCGCTCCCATTGCCATACACAGTGCAAATAGCACTCGCGTCTGTTCCCAGCAAGTACAGTGTATTGGACTGAAGAGAAGCTACTGTTCTTGTCAGTTTCCTAAGCAGAGTTGAACTAGATATGCCCCGTGTGTGTAGGAAGCACAGTTCTTTGGTTCTGAGCAAGCTCACTGTTCTGGCCCTACAGGAAACACAGGAGAGTAGAAGAGTGCTGTTTTCTCAAAAGCAGAGTGTGTTTCTTGCAAGGCCAGCTAGCGTTTGTTTCCCAGTCCTAAACGGAGTTGAATCCCATGCAGTTTGTGGTCCTACGAGCAAGAGTTGTTTTCTGCTAAGAAGAGTCACTATTGCGCTCCCATTGCCATACACAGTGCAAATAGCACTCGCGTCTGTTCCCAGCAAGTACAGTGTATTGGACTGAAGAGAAGCTACTGTTCTGGTCAGTTTCCTAAGCAGAGTTGAACTAGATATGCCCCGTGTGTGTAGGAAGCACAGTTCTTTTGTTCTGAGCAAGCTCACTGTTCTGGCCCCATAGGAAACACAGGAGAGTAGAAGAGTGCTGTTTTCTCAAAAGCAGAGTGTGTTTCTTGCAAGGCGAGCTAGCGTTTGTTTCCCAGTCCTAAACGGAGTAGAATCCCATGCAGTTTCTGGTCCTACGAGCAAGAGTTGTTTTCTGCTAAGAAGAGTCACTATTGCGCTCCCATTGCCATACACAGTGCAAATAGCACTCGCGTCTGTTCCCAGCAAGTACAGTGTATTGGACTGAAGAGAAGCTACTGTTCTTGTCAGTTTCCTAAGCAGAGTTGAACTAGATATGCCCCGTGTGTGTAGGAAGCACAGTTCTTTTGTTCTGAGCAAGCTCACTGTTCTGGCCCTATAGGAAACACAGGAGAGTAGAAGAGTGCTGTTTTCTCAAAAGCAGAGTGTGTTTCTTGCAAGGCGAGCTAGCGTTTGTTTCCCAGTCCTAAACGGAGTTGAATCCCATGCAGTTTCTGGTCCTACGAGCAAGAGTTGTTTTCTGCTAAGAAGAGTCACTATTGCGCTCCCATTGCCATACACAGTGCAAATAGCACTCGCGTCTGTTCCCAGCAAGTACAGTGTATTGGACTGAAGAGAATCTACTGTTCTGGTCAGTTTCCTAAGCAGAGTTGAACTTGATATGCCCCGTGTGTGTAGGAAGCACAGTTTTTTTGTTCTGAGCAAGCTCACTGTTCTGGCCCTATAGGAAACACAGGAGAGTAGAAGAGTGATGTTTTCTCAAAAGCAGAGTGTGTTTCTTGCAAGGCGAGCTAGCGTTTGTTTCCCAGTCCTAAACGGAGTTGAATCCCATGCAGATTCTGGTCCTATGAGCAAGAGTTGTTTTCTGCTAAGAAGAGTCACTATTGCGCTCCCATTGCCATACACAATGCAAATAGCACTCGCGTCTGTTCCCAGCAAGTACAGTGTATTGGACTGAAGAGAAGCTACTGTTCTGGTCAGTTTCCTAAGCAGAGTTGAACTAGATATGCCCCGTGTGTGTAGGAAGCACAGTTCTTTGGTTCTGAGCAAGCTCACTGTTCTGGCCCTATAGGAAACACAGGAGAGTAGAAGAGTGCTGTTTTCTCAAAATCAGAGTGTGTTTCTTGCAAGGCCAGCTAGCGTTTGTTTCCCAGTCCTAAACGGAGTAGAATCCCATGCAGTTTCTGGTCCTACGAGCAAGAGTTGTTTTCTGCTAAGAAGAGTCACTATTGCGCTCCCATTGCCATACACAGTGCAAATAGCACTCGCGTCTGTTCCCAGCAAGTACAGTGTATTGGACTGAAGAGAAGCTACTGTTCTTGTCAGTTTCCTAAGCAGAGTTGAACTAGATATGCCCCGTGTGTGTAGGAAGCACAGTTCTTTTGTTCTGAGCAAGCTCACTGTTCTGGCCCTATAGGAAACACAGGAGAGTAGAAGAGTGCTGTTTTCTCAAAAGCAGAGTGTGTTTCTTGCAAGGCGAGCTAGCGTTTGTTTCCCAGTCCTAAACGGAGTTGAATCCCATGCAGTTTCTGGTCCTACGAGCAAGAGTTGTTTTCTGCTAAGAAGAGTCACTCTTGCGCTCCCATTGCCATACACAGTGCAAATAGCACTCGCGTCTGTTCCCAGCAAGTACAGTGTATTGGACTGAAGAGAAGCTACTGTTCTTGTCAGTTTCCTAAGCAGAGTTGAACTAGATATGCCCCGTGTGTGTAGGAAGCACAGTTCTTTTGTTCTGAGCAAGCTCACTGTTCTGGCCCTATAGGAAACACAGGAGAGTAGAAGAGTGCTGTTTTCTCAAAAGCAGAGTGTGTTTCTTGCAAGGCGAGCTAGCGTTTGTTTCCCAGTCCTAAACGGAGTTGAATCCCATGCAGTTTCTGGTCCTACGAGCAAGAGTTGTTTTCTGCTAAGAAGAGTCACTATTGCGCTCCCATTGCCATACACAGTGCAAATAGCACTCGCGTCTGTTCCCAGCAAGTACAGTGTATTGGACTGAAGAGAAGCTACTGTTCTTGTCAGTTTCCTAAGCAGAGTTGAACTAGATATGCCCCGTGTGTGTAGGAAGCACAGTTCTTTTGTTCTGAGCAAGCTCACTGTTCTGGCCCTATAGGAAACATAGGAGAGTAGAAGAGTGCTGTTTTCTCAAGAGCAGAGTGTGTTTCTTGCAGGCGAGCTAGCGTTTGTTTCCCAGTCCTAAACGGAGTTGAATCCCATGCAGTTTCTGGTCCTGCGAGCAAGAGTTGTTTTCTGCTAAGAAGAGTCACTATTGCGCTCCCATTGCCATACACAGTGCAAATAGCACTCGCGTCTGTTCCCAGCAAGTACAGTGTATTGGACTGAAGAGAAGCTACTGTTCTGGTCAGTTTCCTAAGCAGAGTTGAACTAGATATGCCCCGTGTGTGTAGGAAGCACAGTTCTTTTGTTCTGAGCAAGCTCACTGTTCTGGCCCTATAGGAAACACAGGAGAGTAGAAGAGTGCTGTTTTCTCAAAAGCAGAGTGTGTTTCTTGCAAGGCGAGCTAGCGTTTGTTTCCCAGTCCTAAACGGAGTTGAATCCCATGCAGTTTGTGGTCCTACGAGCAAGAGTTGTTTTCTGCTAGGAAGAGTCACTATTGCGCTCCCATTGCCATACACAGTGCAAATGGCACTCGCGTCTGTTCCCAGCAAGTACAGTGTATTGGACTGAAGAGAAGCTACTGTTCTGGTCAGTTTCCTAAGCAGAGTTGAACTAGATATGCCCCGTGTGTGTAGGAAGCACAGTTCTTTTGTTCTGAGCAAGCTCACTGTTCTGGCCCTATAGGAAACACAGGAGAGTAGAAGAGTGCTGTTTTCTCAAAAGCAGAGTGTGTTTCTTGCAAGGCGAGCTAGCGTTTGTTTCCCAGTCCTAAACGGAGTTGAATCCCATGCAGTTTCTGGTCCTACGAGCAAGAGTTGTTTTCTGCTAAGAAGAGTCACTATTGCGCTCCCATTGCCATACACAGTGCAAACAGCACTCGCGTCTGTTCCCAGCAAGTACAGTGTATTGGACTGAAGAGAAGCTACTGTTCTTGTCAGTTTCTTAAGCAGAGTTGAACTAGATATGCCCCGTGTGTGTAGGAAGCACAGTTCTTTTGTTCTGAGCAAGCTCACTGTTCTGGCCCTATAGGAAACACAGGAGAGTAGAAGAGTGCTGTTTTCTCAAAAGCAGAGTGTGTTTCTTGCAAGGCGAGCCAGCGTTTGTTTCCCAGTCCTAAACGGAGTTGAATCCCATGCAGTTTCTGGTCCTACGAGCAAGAGTTGTTTTCTGCTAAGAAGAGTCACTATTGCGCTCCCATTGCCATACACAGTGCAAATAGCACTCGCGTCTGTTCCCAGCAAGTACAGTGTATTGGACTGAACAGAAGCTACTGTTCTGGTCAGTTTCCTAAGCAGAGTTGAACTAGATATGCCCCGTGTGTGTAGGAAGCACAGTTCTTTTGTTCTGAGCAAGCTCACTGTTCTGGCCCTATAGGAAACACAGGAGAGTAGAAGAGTGCTGTTTTCTCAAAAGCAGAGTGTGTTTCTTGCAAGGCGAGCTAGCGTTTGTTTCCCAGTCCTAAACGGAGTTGAATCCCATGCAGTTTCTGGTCCTACGAGCAAGAGTTGTTTTCTGCTAAGAAGAGTCACTATTGCGCTCCCATTGCCATACACAGTGCAAACAGCACTCGCGTCTGTTCCCAGCAAGTACAGTGTATTGGACTGAAGAGAAGCTACTGTTCTTGTCAGTTTCTTAAGCAGAGTTGAACTAGATATGCCCCGTGTGTGTAGGAAGCACAGTTCTTTTGTTCTGAGCAAGCTCACTGTTCTGGCCCTATAGGAAACACAGGAGAGTAGAAGAGTGCTGTTTTCTCAAAAGCAGAGTGTGTTTCTTGCAAGGCGAGCCAGCGTTTGTTTCCCAGTCCTAAACGGAGTTGAATCCCATGCAGTTTCTGGTCCTACGAGCAAGAGTTGTTTTCTGCTAAGAAGAGTCACTATTGCGCTCCCATTGCCATACACAGTGCAAATAGCACTCGCGTCTGTTCCCAGCAAGTACAGTGTATTGGACTGAACAGAAGCTACTGTTCTTGTCAGTTTCCTAAGCAGAGTTGAACTAGATATGCCCCGTGTGTGTAGGAAGCACAGTTGTTTTGTTCTGAGCAAGCTCACTGTTCTGGCCCTATAGGAAACACAGGAGAGTAGAAGAGTGCTGTTTTCTCAAAAGCAGAGTGTGTTTCTTGCAAGGCGAGCTAGCGTTTGTTTCCCAGTCCTAAACGGAGTTGAATCCCATGCAGATTCTGGTCCTACGAGCAAGAGTTGTTTTCTGCTAAGAAGAGTCACTATTGCGCTCCCATTGCCATACAAGTGCAAATAGCACTCGCGTCTGTTCCCAGCAAGTACAGTGTATTGGACTGAAGAGAAGCTACTGTTCTGGTCAGTTTCCTAAGCAGAGTTGAACTAGATATGCCCCGTGTGTGTAGGAAGCACAGTTCTTTTGTTCTGAGCAAGCTCACTGTTCTGGCCCTATAGGAAACACAGGAGAGTAGAAGAGTGCTGTTTTCTCAAAAGCAGAGTGTGTTTCTTGCAAGGCGAGCTAGCGTTTGTTTCCCAGTCCTAAACGGAGTTGAATCCCATGCAGTTTCTGGTCCTACGAGCAAGAGTTGTTTTCTGCTAAGAAGAGTCACTATTGCGCTCCCATTGCCATATACAGTGCAAATAGCACTCGCGTCTGTTCCCAGCAAGTACAGTGTATTGGACTGAAGAGAAGCTACTGTTCTGGTCAGTTTCCTAAGCAGAGTTGAACTAGATATGCCCCGTGTGTGTAGGAAGCACAGTTCCTTGTTCTGAGCAAGCTCACTGTTCTGGCCCTATAGGAAACACAGGAGAGTAGAAGAGTGCTGTTTTCTCAAAAGCAGAGTGTGTTTCTTGCAAGGCGAGCTAGCGTTTGTTTCCCAGTCCTAAACGGAGTAGAATCCCATGCAGTTTCTGGTCCTACGAGCAAGAGTTGTTTTCTGCTAAGAAGAGTCACTATTGCGCTCCCATTGCCATACACAGTGCAAACAGCACTCGCGTCTGTTCCCAGCAAGTACAGTGTATTGGACTGAAGAGAAGCTACTGTTCTTGTCAGTTTCTTAAGCAGAGTTGAACTAGATATGCCCCGTGTGTGTAGGAAGCACAGTTCTTTTGTTCTGAGCAAGCTCACTGTTCTGGCCCTATAGGAAACACAGGAGAGTAGAAGAGTGCTGTTTTCTCAAAAGCAGAGTGTGTTTCTTGCAAGGCGAGCCAGCGTTTGTTTCCCAGTCCTAAACGGAGTTGAATCCCATGCAGTTTCTGGTCCTACGAGCAAGAGTTGTTTTCTGCTAAGAAGAGTCACTATTGCGCTCCCATTGCCATACACAGTGCAAATAGCACTCGCGTCTGTTCCCAGCAAGTACAGTGTATTGGACTGAACAGAAGCTACTGTTCTTGTCAGTTTCCTAAGCAGAGTTGAACTAGATATGCCCCGTGTGTGTAGGAAGCACAGTTGTTTTGTTCTGAGCAAGCTCACTGTTCTGGCCCTATAGGAAACACAGGAGAGTAGAAGAGTGCTGTTTTCTCAAAAGCAGAGTGTGTTTCTTGCAAGGCGAGCTAGCGTTTGTTTCCCAGTCCTAAACGGAGTTGAATCCCATGCAGATTCTGGTCCTACGAGCAAGAGTTGTTTTCTGCTAAGAAGAGTCACTATTGCGCTCCCATTGCCATACAAGTGCAAATAGCACTCGCGTCTGTTCCCAGCAAGTACAGTGTATTGGACTGAAGAGAAGCTACTGTTCTGGTCAGTTTCCTAAGCAGAGTTGAACTAGATATGCCCCGTGTGTGTAGGAAGCACAGTTCTTTTGTTCTGAGCAAGCTCACTGTTCTGGCCCTATAGGAAACACAGGAGAGTAGAAGAGTGCTGTTTTCTCAAAAGCAGAGTGTGTTTCTTGCAAGGCGAGCTAGCGTTTGTTTCCCAGTCCTAAACGGAGTTGAATCCCATGCAGTTTGTGGTCCTACGAGCAAGAGTTGTTTTCTGCTAAGAAGAGTCACTATTGCGCTCCCATTGCCATACACAGTGCAAATAGCACTCGCGTCTGTTCCCAGCAAGTACAGTGTATTGGACTGAAGAGAAGCTACTGTTCTGGTCAGTTTCCTAAGCAGAGTTGAACTAGATATGCCCCGTGTGTGTAGGAAGCACAGTTCTTTTGTTCTGAGCAAGCTCACTGTTCTGGCCCTATAGGAAACACAGGAGAGTAGAAGAGTGCTGTTTTCTCAAAAGCAGAGTGTGTTTCTTGCAAGGCGAGCTAGCGTTTGTTTCCCAGTCCTAAACGGAGTTGAATCCCATGCAGTTTCTGGTCCTACGAGCAAGAGTTGTTTTCTGCTAAGAAGAGTCACTATTGCGCTCCCATTGCCATACACAGTGCAAATAGCACTCGCGTCTGTTCCCAGCAAGTACAGTGTATTGGACTGAAGAGAAGCTACTGTTCTGGTCAGTTTCCTAAGCAGAGTTGAACTAGATATGCCCCGTGTGTGTAGGAAGCACAGTTCTTTGGTTCTGAGCAAGCTCACTGTTCTGGCCCTATAGGAAACACAGGAGAGTAGAAGAGTGCTGTTTTCTCAAAAGCAGAGTGTGTTTCTTGCAAGGCGAGCTAGCGTTTGTTTCCCAGTCCTAAACGGAGTTGAATCCCATGCAGTTTCTGGTCCTACGAGCAAGAGTTGTTTTCTGCTAAGAAGAGTCACTATTGCGCTCCCATTGCCATACACAGTGCAAATAGCACTCGCGTCTGTTCCCAGCAAGTACAGTGTATTGGACTGAAGAGAAGCTACTGTTCTGGTCAGTTTCCTAAGCAGAGTTGAACTAGATATGCCCCGTGTGTGTAGGAAGCACAGTTCTTTGGTTCTGAGCAAGCTCACTGTTCTGGCCCTATAGGAAACACAGGAGAGTAGAAGAGTGCTGTTTTCTCAAAAGCAGAGTGTGTTTCTTGCAAGGCGAGCTAGCGTTTGTTTCCCAGTCCTAAACGGAGTTGAATCCCATGCAGTTTGTGGTCCTACGAGCAAGAGTTGTTTTCAGCTAAGAAGAGTCACTATTGCGCTCCCATTGCCATACACAGTGCAAATAGCACTCGCGTCTGTTCCCAGCAAGTACAGTGTATTGGACTGAAGAGAAGCTACTGTTCTGGTCAGTTTCCTAAGCAGAGTTGAACTAGATATGGCCCGTGTGTGTAGGAAGCACAGTTCTTTTGTTCTGAGCAAGCTCACTGTTCTGGCCCTATAGGAAACACAGGAGAGTAGAAGAGTGCTGTTTTCTCAAAAGCAGAGTGTGTTTCTTGCAAGGCGAGCTAGCGTTTGTTTCCCAGTCCTAAACGGAGTTGAATCCCATGCAGTTTCTGGTCCTACGAGCAAGAGTTGTTTTCTGCTAAGAAGAGTCACTATTGCGCTCCCATTGCCATACACAGTGCAAATAGCACTCGCGTCTGTTCCCAGCAAGTACAGTGTATTGGACTGAAGAGAAGCTACTGTTCTGGTCAGTTTCCTAAGCAGAGTTGAACTAGATATGCCCCGTGTGTGTAGGAAGCACAGTTCTTTTGTTCTGAGCAAGCTCACTGTTCTGGCCCTATAGGAAACACAGGAGAGTAGAAGAGTGCTGTTTTCTCAAAAGCAGAGTGTGTTTCTTGCAAGGCGAGCCAGCGTTTGTTTCCCAGTCCTAAACGGAGTTGAATCCCATGCAGTTTCTGGTCCTACGAGCAAGAGTTGTTTTCTGCTAAGAAGAGTCACTATTGCGCTCCCATTGCCATACACAGTGCAAATAGCACTCGCGTCTGTTCCCAGCAAGTACAGTGTATTGGACTGAAGAGAAGCTACTGTTCTGGTCAGTTTCCTAAGCAGAGTTGAACTAGATATGCCCCGTGTGTGTAGGAAGCACAGTTCTTTTGTTCTGAGCAAGCTCACTGTTCTGGCCCTATAGGAAACACAGGAGAGTAGAAGAGTGCTGTTTTCTCAAAAGCAGAGTGTGTTTCTTGCAAGGCGAGCTAGCGTTTGTTTCCCAGTCCTAAACGGAGTTGAATCCCATGCAGTTTCTGGTCCTACGAGCAAGAGTTGTTTTCTGCTAAGAAGAGTCACTATTGCGCTCCCATTGCCATACACAGTGCAAACAGCACTCGCGTCTGTTCCCAGCAAGTACAGTGTATTGGACTGAAGAGAAGCTACTGTTCTTGTCAGTTTCTTAAGCAGAGTTGAACTAGATATGCCCCGTGTGTGTAGGAAGCACAGTTCTTTTGTTCTGAGCAAGCTCACTGTTCTGGCCCTATAGGAAACACAGGAGAGTAGAAGAGTGCTGTTTTCTCAAAAGCAGAGTGTGTTTCTTGCAAGGCGAGCCAGCGTTTGTTTCCCAGTCCTAAACGGAGTTGAATCCCATGCAGTTTCTGGTCCTACGAGCAAGAGTTGTTTTCTGCTAAGAAGAGTCACTATTGCGCTCCCATTGCCATACACAGTGCAAATAGCACTCGCGTCTGTTCCCAGCAAGTACAGTGTATTGGACTGAACAGAAGCTACTGTTCTTGTCAGTTTCCTAAGCAGAGTTGAACTAGATATGCCCCGTGTGTGTAGGAAGCACAGTTGTTTTGTTCTGAGCAAGCTCACTGTTCTGGCCCTATAGGAAACACAGGAGAGTAGAAGAGTGCTGTTTTCTCAAAAGCAGAGTGTGTTTCTTGCAAGGCGAGCTAGCGTTTGTTTCCCAGTCCTAAACGGAGTTGAATCCCATGCAGATTCTGGTCCTACGAGCAAGAGTTGTTTTCTGCTAAGAAGAGTCACTATTGCGCTCCCATTGCCATACAAGTGCAAATAGCACTCGCGTCTGTTCCCAGCAAGTACAGTGTATTGGACTGAAGAGAAGCTACTGTTCTGGTCAGTTTCCTAAGCAGAGTTGAACTAGATATGCCCCGTGTGTGTAGGAAGCACAGTTCTTTTGTTCTGAGCAAGCTCACTGTTCTGGCCCTATAGGAAACACAGGAGAGTAGAAGAGTGCTGTTTTCTCAAAAGCAGAGTGTGTTTCTTGCAAGGCGAGCTAGCGTTTGTTTCCCAGTCCTAAACGGAGTTGAATCCCATGCAGTTTCTGGTCCTACGAGCAAGAGTTGTTTTCTGCTAAGAAGAGTCACTATTGCGCTCCCATTGCCATATACAGTGCAAATAGCACTCGCGTCTGTTCCCAGCAAGTACAGTGTATTGGACTGAAGAGAAGCTACTGTTCTGGTCAGTTTCCTAAGCAGAGTTGAACTAGATATGCCCCGTGTGTGTAGGAAGCACAGTTCTTTTGTTCTGAGCAAGCTCACTGTTCTGGCCCTATAGGAAACACAGGAGAGTAGAAGAGTGCTGTTTTCTCAAAAGCAGAGTGTGTTTCTTGCAAGGCGAGCTAGCGTTTGTTTCCCAGTCCTAAACGGAGTTGAATCCCATGCAGATTCTGGTCCTACGAGCAAGAGTTGTTTTCTGCTAAGAAGAGTCACTATTGCGCTCCCATTGCCATACACAGTGCAAACAGCACTCGCGTCTGTTCCCAGCAAGTACAGTGTATTGGACTGAAGAGAAGCTACTGTTCTTGTCAGTTTCTTAAGCAGAGTTGAACTAGATATGCCCCGTGTGTGTAGGAAGCACAGTTCTTTTGTTCTGAGCAAGCTCACTGTTCTGGCCCTATAGGAAACACAGGAGAGTAGAAGAGTGCTGTTTTCTCAAAAGCAGAGTGTGTTTCTTGCAAGGCGAGCCAGCGTTTGTTTCCCAGTCCTAAACGGAGTTGAATCCCATGCAGTTTCTGGTCCTACGAGCAAGAGTTGTTTTCTGCTAAGAAGAGTCACTATTGCGCTCCCATTGCCATACACAGTGCAAATAGCACTCGCGTCTGTTCCCAGCAAGTACAGTGTATTGGACTGAACAGAAGCTACTGTTCTTGTCAGTTTCCTAAGCAGAGTTGAACTAGATATGCCCCGTGTGTGTAGGAAGCACAGTTGTTTTGTTCTGAGCAAGCTCACTGTTCTGGCCCTATAGGAAACACAGGAGAGTAGAAGAGTGCTGTTTTCTCAAAAGCAGAGTGTGTTTCTTGCAAGGCGAGCTAGCGTTTGTTTCCCAGTCCTAAACGGAGTTGAATCCCATGCAGATTCTGGTCCTACGAGCAAGAGTTGTTTTCTGCTAAGAAGAGTCACTATTGCGCTCCCATTGCCATACAAGTGCAAATAGCACTCGCGTCTGTTCCCAGCAAGTACAGTGTATTGGACTGAAGAGAAGCTACTGTTCTGGTCAGTTTCCTAAGCAGAGTTGAACTAGATATGCCCCGTGTGTGTAGGAAGCACAGTTCTTTTGTTCTGAGCAAGCTCACTGTTCTGGCCCTATAGGAAACACAGGAGAGTAGAAGAGTGCTGTTTTCTCAAAAGCAGAGTGTGTTTCTTGCAAGGCGAGCTAGCGTTTGTTTCCCAGTCCTAAACGGAGTTGAATCCCATGCAGTTTCTGGTCCTACGAGCAAGAGTTGTTTTCTGCTAAGAAGAGTCACTATTGCGCTCCCATTGCCATACACAGTGCAAATAGCACTCGCGTCTGTTCCCAGCAAGTACAGTGTATTGGACTGAAGAGAAGCTACTGTTCTGGTCAGTTTCCTAAGCAGAGTTGAACTAGATATGCCCCGTGTGTGTAGGAAGCACAGTTCTTTTGTTCTGAGCAAGCTCACTGTTCTGGCCCTATAGGAAACACAGGAGAGTAGAAGAGTGCTGTTTTCTCAAAAGCAGAGTGTGTTTCTTGCAAGGCGAGCTAGCGTTTGTTTCCCAGTCCTAAACGGAGTTGAATCCCATGCAGTTTCTGGTCCTACGAGCAAGAGTTGTTTTCTGCTAAGAAGAGTCACTATTGCGCTCCCATTGCCATACACAGTGCAAATAGCACTCGCGTCTGTTCCCAGCAAGTACAGTGTATTGGACTGAAGAGAAGCTACTGTTCTGGTCAGTTTCCTAAGCAGAGTTGAACTAGATATGCCCCGTGTGTGTAGGAAGCACAGTTCTTTGGTTCTGAGCAAGCTCACTGTTCTGGCCCTATAGGAAACACAGGAGAGTAGAAGAGTGCTGTTTTCTCAAAAGCAGAGTGTGTTTCTTGCAAGGCGAGCTAGCGTTTGTTTCCCAGTCCTAAACGGAGTTGAATCCCATGCAGTTTCTGGTCCTACGAGCAAGAGTTGTTTTCTGCTAAGAAGAGTCACTATTGCGCTCCCATTGCCATACACAGTGCAAATAGCACTCGCGTCTGTTCCCAGCAAGTACAGTGTATTGGACTGAAGAGAAGCTACTGTTCTGGTCAGTTTCCTAAGCAGAGTTGAACTAGATATGCCCCGTGTGTGTAGGAAGCACAGTTCTTTGGTTCTGAGCAAGCTCACTGTTCTGGCCCTATAGGAAACACAGGAGAGTAGAAGAGTGCTGTTTTCTCAAAAGCAGAGTGTGTTTCTTGCAAGGCGAGCTAGCGTTTGTTTCCCAGTCCTAAACGGAGTTGAATCCCATGCAGTTTGTGGTCCTACGAGCAAGAGTTGTTTTCAGCTAAGAAGAGTCACTATTGCGCTCCCATTGCCATACACAGTGCAAATAGCACTCGCGTCTGTTCCCAGCAAGTACAGTGTATTGGACTGAAGAGAAGCTACTGTTCTGGTCAGTTTCCTAAGCAGAGTTGAACTAGATATGGCCCGTGTGTGTAGGAAGCACAGTTCTTTTGTTCTGAGCAAGCTCACTGTTCTGGCCCTATAGGAAACACAGGAGAGTAGAAGAGTGCTGTTTTCTCAAAAGCAGAGTGTGTTTCTTGCAAGGCGAGCTAGCGTTTGTTTCCCAGTCCTAAACGGAGTTGAATCCCATGCAGTTTCTGGTCCTACGAGCAAGAGTTGTTTTCTGCTAAGAAGAGTCACTATTGCGCTCCCATTGCCATACACAGTGCAAATAGCACTCGCGTCTGTTCCCAGCAAGTACAGTGTATTGGACTGAAGAGAAGCTACTGTTCTGGTCAGTTTCCTAAGCAGAGTTGAACTAGATATGCCCCGTGTGTGTAGGAAGCACAGTTCTTTTGTTCTGAGCAAGCTCACTGTTCTGGCCCTATAGGAAACACAGGAGAGTAGAAGAGTGCTGTTTTCTCAAAAGCAGAGTGTGTTTCTTGCAAGGCGAGCTAGCGTTTGTTTCCCAGTCCTAAACGGAGTTGAATCCCATGCAGATTCTGGTCCTACGAGCAAGAGTTGTTTTCTGCTAAGAAGAGTCACTATTGCGCTCCCATTGCCATACACAGTGCAAATAGCACTCGCGTCTGTTCCCAGCAAGTACAGTGTATTGGACTGAAGAGAAGCTACTGTTCTGGTCAGTTTCCTAAGCAGAGTTGAACTAGATATGCCCCGTGTGTGTAGGAAGCACAGTTCTTTTGTTCTGAGCAAGCTCACTGTTCTGGCCCTATAGGAAACACAGGAGAGTAGAAGAGTGCTGTTTTCTCAAAGCAGAGTGTGTTTCTTGCAAGGCGAGCTAGCGTTTGTTTCCCAGTCCTAAACGGAGTTGAATCCCATGCAGTTTCTGGTCCTACGAGCAAGAGTTGTTTTCTGCTAAGAAGAGTCACTATTGCGCTCCCATTGCCATACACAGTGCAAATAGCACTCGCGTCTGTTCCCAGCAAGTACAGTGTATTGGACTGAAGAGAAGCTACTGTTCTTGTCAGTTTCCTAAGCAGAGTTGAACTAGATATGCCCCGTGTGTGTAGGAAGCACAGTTCTTTGGTTCTGAGCAAGCTCACTGTTCTGGCCCTATAGGAAACACAGGAGAGTAGAAGAGTGCTGTTTTCTCAAAAGCAGAGTGTGTTTCTTGCAAGGCGAGCTAGCGTTTGTTTCCCAGTCCTAAACGGAGTTGAATCCCATGCAGTTTCTGGTCCTGCGAGCAAGAGTTGTTTTCTGCTAAGAAGAGTCACTATTGCGCTCCCATTGCCATACACAGTGCAAAGAGCACTCGCGTCTGTTCCCAGCAAGTACAGTGTATTGGACTGAAGAGAAGCTACTGTTCTGGTCAGTTTCCTAAGCAGAGTTGAACTAGATATGCCCCGTGTGTGTAGGAAGCACAGTTCTTTTGTTCTGAGCAAGCTCACTGTTCTGGCCCTATAGGAAACACAGGAGAGTAGAAGAGTGCTGTTTTCTCAAAAGCAGAGTGTGTTTCTTGCAAGGCGAGCTAGCGTTTGTTTCCCAGTCCTAAACGGAGTTGAATCCCATGCAGTTTCTGGTCCTACGAGCAAGAGTTGTTTTCTGCTAAGAAGAGTCACTATTGCGCTCCCATTGCCATACACAGTGCAAATAGCACTCGCGTCTGTTCCCAGCAAGTACAGTGTATTGGACTGAAGAGAAGCTACTGTTCTGGTCAGTTTCCTAAGCAGAGTTGAACTAGATATGCCCCGTGTGTGTAGGAAGCACAGTTCTTTGGTTCTGAGCAAGCTCACTGTTCTGGCCCTATAGGAAACACAGGAGAGTAGAAGAGTGCTGTTTTCTCAAAAGCAGAGTGTGTTTCTTGCAAGGCGAGCTAGCGTTTGTTTCCCAGTCCTAAACGGAGTTGAATCCCATGCAGTTTCTGGTCCTACGAGCAAGAGTTGTTTTCTGCTAAGAAGAGTCACTATTGCGCTCCCATTGCCATACACAGTGCAAATAGCACTCGCTTCTGTTCCCAGCAAGTACAGTGTATTGGACTGAAGAGAAGCTACTGTTCTGGTCAGTTTCCTAAGCAGAGTTGAACTAGATATGCCCCGTGTGTGTAGGAAGCACAGTTCTTTTGTTCTGAGCAAGCTCACTGTTCTGGCCCTATAGGAAACACAGGAGAGTAGAAGAGTGCTGTTTTCTCAAAAGCAGAGTGTGTTTCTTGCAAGGCCAGCTAGCGTTTGTTTCCCAGTCCTAAACGGAGTTGAATCCCATGCAGTTTGTGGTCCTATGAGCAAGAGTTGTTTTCTGCTAAGAAGAGTCACTATTGCGCTCCCATTGCCATACACAGTGCAAATAGCACTCGCGTCTGTTCCCAGCAAGTACAGTGTATTGGACTGAAGAGAAGCTACTGTTCTGGTCAGTTTCCTAAGCAGAGTTGAACTAGATATGCCCCGTGTGTGTAGGAAGCACAGTTCTTTTGTTCTGAGCAAGCTCACTGTTCTGGCCCTATAGGAAACACAGGAGAGTAGAAGAGTGCTGTTTTCTCAAAAGCAGAGTGTGTTTCTTGCAAGGCGAGCTAGCGTTTGTTTCCCAGTCCTAAACGGAGTTGAATCCCATGCAGTTTCTGGTCCTACCAGCAAGAGTTGTTTTCTGCTAAGAAGAGTCACTATTGCACTCCCATTGCCATACACAGTGCAAATAGCACTCGCGTCTGTTCCCAGCAAGTACAGTGTATTGGACTGAAGAGAAGCTACTGTTCTTGTCAGTTTCCTAAGCAGAGTTGAACTAGATATGCCCCGTGTGTGTAGGAAGCACAGTTCTTTTGTTCTGAGCAAGCTCACTGTTCTGGCCCTATAGGAAACACAGGAGAGTAGAAGAGTGCTGTTTTCTCAAAAGCAGAGTGTGTTTCTTGCAAGGCGAGCTAGCGTTTGTTTCCCAGTCCTAAACGGAGTTGAATCCCATGCAGTTTGTGGTCCTACGAGCAAGAGTTGTTTTCTGCTAAGAAGAGTCACTATTGCGCTCCCATTGCCATACACAGTGCAAATAGCACTCGCGTCTGTTCCCAGCAAGTACAGTGTATTGGACTGAAGAGAAGCTACTGTTCTGGTCAGTTTCCTAAGCAGAGTTGAACTAGATATGCCCCGTGTGTGTAGGAAGCACAGTTCTTTTGTTCTGAGCAAGCTCACTGTTCTGGCCCTATAGGAAACACAGGAGAGTAGAAGAGTGCTGTTTTCTCAAAAGCAGAGTGTGTTTCTTGCAAGGCCAGCTAGCGTTTGTTTCCCAGTCCTAAACGGAGTTGAATCCCATGCAGTTTGTGGTCCTATGAGCAAGAGTTGTTTTCTGCTAAGAAGAGTCACTATTGCGCTCCCATTGCCATACACAGTGCAAATAGCACTCGCGTCTGTTCCCAGCAAGTACAGTGTATTGGACTGAAGAGAAGCTACTGTTCTGGTCAGTTTCCTAAGCAGAGTTGAACTAGATATGCCCCGTGTGTGTAGGAAGCACAGTTCTTTTGTTCTGAGCAAGCTCACTGTTCTGGCCCTATAGGAAACACAGGAGAGTAGAAGAGTGCTGTTTTCTCAAAAGCAGAGTGTGTTTCTTGCAAGGCGAGCTAGCGTTTGTTTCCCAGTCCTAAACGGAGTTGAATCCCATGCAGTTTCTGGTCCTACCAGCAAGAGTTGTTTTCTGCTAAGAAGAGTCACTATTGCACTCCCATTGCCATACACAGTGCAAATAGCACTCGCGTCTGTTCCCAGCAAGTACAGTGTATTGGACTGAAGAGAAGCTACTGTTCTGGTCAGTTTCCTAAGCAGAGTTGAACTAGATATGCCCCGTGTGTGTAGGAAGCACAGTTCTTTGGTTCTGAGCAAGCTCACTGTTCTGGCCCTATAGGAAACACAGGAGAGTAGAAGAGTGCTGTTTTCTCAAAAGCAGAGTGTGTTTCTTGCAAGGCGAGCTAGCGTTTGTTTCCCAGTCCTAAACGGAGTTGAATCCCATGCAGTTTGTGGTCCTACGAGCAAGAGTTGTTTTCTGCTAAGAAGAGTCACTATTGCGCTCCCATTGCCATACACAGTGCAAATAGCACTCGCGTCTGTTCCCAGCAAGTACAGTGTATTGGACTGAAGAGAAGCTACTGTTCTGGTCAGTTTCCTAAGCAGAGTTGAACTAGATATGCCCCGTGTGTGTAGGAAGCACAGTTCTTTTGTTCTGAGCAAGCTCACTGTTCTGGCCCTATAGGAAACACAGGAGAGTAGAAGAGTGCTGTTTTCTCAAAAGCAGAGTGTGTTTCTTGCAAGGCGAGCTAGCGTTTGTTTCCCAGTCCTAAACGGAGTTGAATCCCATGCAGTTTCTGGTCCTACGAGCAAGAGTTGTTTTCTGCTTAGAAGAGTCACTATTGCGCTCCCATTGCCATACACAGTGCAAATAGCACTCGCGTCTGTTCCCAGCAAGTACAGTGTATTGGACTGAAGAGAAGCTACTGTTCTTGTCAGTTTCCTAAGCAGAGTTGAACTAGATATGCCCCGTGTGTGTAGGAAGCACAGTTCTTTTGTTCTGAGCAAGCTCACTGTTCTGGCCCTATAGGAAACACAGGAGAGTAGAAGAGTGCTGTTTTCTCAAAAGCAGAGTGTGTTTCTTGCAAGGCGAGCTAGCGTTTGTTTCCCAGTCCTAAACGGAGTTGAATCCCATGCAGATTCTGGTCCTACGAGCAAGAGTTGTTTTCTGCTAAGAAGAGTCACTATTGCGCTCCCATTGCCATACACAGTGCAAATAGCACTCGCGTCTGTTCCCAGCAAGTACAGTGTATTGGACTGAAGAGAAGCTACTGTTCTGGTCAGTTTCCTAAGCAGAGTTGAACTAGATATGCCCCGTGTGTGTAGGAAGCACAGTTCTTTTGTTCTGAGCAAGCTCACTGTTCTGGCCCTATAGGAAACACAGGAGAGTAGAAGAGTGCTGTTTTCTCAAAAGCAGAGTGTGTTTCTTGCAAGGCGAGCTAGCGTTTGTTTCCCAGTCCTAAACGGAGTTGAATCCCATGCAGTTTCTGGTCCTACGAGCAAGAGTTGTTTTCTGCTAAGAAGAGTCACTATTGCGCTCCCATTGCCATACACAGTGCAAATAGCACTCGCGTCTGTTCCCAGCAAGTACAGTGTATTGGACTGAAGAGAAGCTACTGTTCTTGTCAGTTTCCTAAGCAGAGTTGAACTAGATATGCCCCGTGTGTGTAGGAAGCACAGTTCTTTGGTTCTGAGCAAGCTCACTGTTCTGGCCCTATAGGAAACACAGGAGAGTAGAAGAGTGCTGTTTTCTCAAAAGCAGAGTGTGTTTCTTGCAAGGCGAGCTAGCGTTTGTTTCCCAGTCCTAAACGGAGTTGAATCCCATGCAGTTTCTGGTCCTGCGAGCAAGAGTTGTTTTCTGCTAAGAAGAGTCACTATTGCGCTCCCATTGCCATACACAGTGCAAAGAGCACTCGCGTCTGTTCCCAGCAAGTACAGTGTATTGGACTGAAGAGAAGCTACTGTTCTGGTCAGTTTCCTAAGCAGAGTTGAACTAGATATGCCCCGTGTGTGTAGGAAGCACAGTTCTTTTGTTCTGAGCAAGCTCACTGTTCTGGCCCTATAGGAAACACAGGAGAGTAGAAGAGTGCTGTTTTCTCAAAAGCAGAGTGTGTTTCTTGCAAGGCGAGCTAGCGTTTGTTTCCCAGTCCTAAACGGAGTTGAATCCCATGCAGTTTCTGGTCCTACGAGCAAGAGTTGTTTTCTGCTAAGAAGAGTCACTATTGCGCTCCCATTGCCATACACAGTGCAAATAGCACTCGCGTCTGTTCCCAGCAAGTACAGTGTATTGGACTGAAGAGAAGCTACTGTTCTGGTCAGTTTCCTAAGCAGAGTTGAACTAGATATGCCCCGTGTGTGTAGGAAGCACAGTTCTTTGGTTCTGAGCAAGCTCACTGTTCTGGCCCTATAGGAAACACAGGAGAGTAGAAGAGTGCTGTTTTCTCAAAAGCAGAGTGTGTTTCTTGCAAGGCGAGCTAGCGTTTGTTTCCCAGTCCTAAACGGAGTTGAATCCCATGCAGTTTCTGGTCCTACGAGCAAGAGTTGTTTTCTGCTAAGAAGAGTCACTATTGCGCTCCCATTGCCATACACAGTGCAAATAGCACTCGCTTCTGTTCCCAGCAAGTACAGTGTATTGGACTGAAGAGAAGCTACTGTTCTGGTCAGTTTCCTAAGCAGAGTTGAACTAGATATGCCCCGTGTGTGTAGGAAGCACAGTTCTTTTGTTCTGAGCAAGCTCACTGTTCTGGCCCTATAGGAAACACAGGAGAGTAGAAGAGTGCTGTTTTCTCAAAAGCAGAGTGTGTTTCTTGCAAGGCCAGCTAGCGTTTGTTTCCCAGTCCTAAACGGAGTTGAATCCCATGCAGTTTGTGGTCCTATGAGCAAGAGTTGTTTTCTGCTAAGAAGAGTCACTATTGCGCTCCCATTGCCATACACAGTGCAAATAGCACTCGCGTCTGTTCCCAGCAAGTACAGTGTATTGGACTGAAGAGAAGCTACTGTTCTGGTCAGTTTCCTAAGCAGAGTTGAACTAGATATGCCCCGTGTGTGTAGGAAGCACAGTTCTTTTGTTCTGAGCAAGCTCACTGTTCTGGCCCTATAGGAAACACAGGAGAGTAGAAGAGTGCTGTTTTCTCAAAAGCAGAGTGTGTTTCTTGCAAGGCGAGCTAGCGTTTGTTTCCCAGTCCTAAACGGAGTTGAATCCCATGCAGTTTCTGGTCCTACCAGCAAGAGTTGTTTTCTGCTAAGAAGAGTCACTATTGCACTCCCATTGCCATACACAGTGCAAATAGCACTCGCGTCTGTTCCCAGCAAGTACAGTGTATTGGACTGAAGAGAAGCTACTGTTCTTGTCAGTTTCCTAAGCAGAGTTGAACTAGATATGCCCCGTGTGTGTAGGAAGCACAGTTCTTTTGTTCTGAGCAAGCTCACTGTTCTGGCCCTATAGGAAACACAGGAGAGTAGAAGAGTGCTGTTTTCTCAAAAGCAGAGTGTGTTTCTTGCAAGGCGAGCTAGCGTTTGTTTCCCAGTCCTAAACGGAGTTGAATCCCATGCAGTTTGTGGTCCTACGAGCAAGAGTTGTTTTCTGCTAAGAAGAGTCACTATTGCGCTCCCATTGCCATACACAGTGCAAATAGCACTCGCGTCTGTTCCCAGCAAGTACAGTGTATTGGACTGAAGAGAAGCTACTGTTCTGGTCAGTTTCCTAAGCAGAGTTGAACTAGATATGCCCCGTGTGTGTAGGAAGCACAGTTCTTTTGTTCTGAGCAAGCTCACTGTTCTGGCCCTATAGGAAACACAGGAGAGTAGAAGAGTGCTGTTTTCTCAAAAGCAGAGTGTGTTTCTTGCAAGGCCAGCTAGCGTTTGTTTCCCAGTCCTAAACGGAGTTGAATCCCATGCAGTTTGTGGTCCTATGAGCAAGAGTTGTTTTCTGCTAAGAAGAGTCACTATTGCGCTCCCATTGCCATACACAGTGCAAATAGCACTCGCGTCTGTTCCCAGCAAGTACAGTGTATTGGACTGAAGAGAAGCTACTGTTCTGGTCAGTTTCCTAAGCAGAGTTGAACTAGATATGCCCCGTGTGTGTAGGAAGCACAGTTCTTTTGTTCTGAGCAAGCTCACTGTTCTGGCCCTATAGGAAACACAGGAGAGTAGAAGAGTGCTGTTTTCTCAAAAGCAGAGTGTGTTTCTTGCAAGGCGAGCTAGCGTTTGTTTCCCAGTCCTAAACGGAGTTGAATCCCATGCAGTTTCTGGTCCTACCAGCAAGAGTTGTTTTCTGCTAAGAAGAGTCACTATTGCACTCCCATTGCCATACACAGTGCAAATAGCACTCGCGTCTGTTCCCAGCAAGTACAGTGTATTGGACTGAAGAGAAGCTACTGTTCTGGTCAGTTTCCTAAGCAGAGTTGAACTAGATATGCCCCGTGTGTGTAGGAAGCACAGTTCTTTGGTTCTGAGCAAGCTCACTGTTCTGGCCCTATAGGAAACACAGGAGAGTAGAAGAGTGCTGTTTTCTCAAAAGCAGAGTGTGTTTCTTGCAAGGCGAGCTAGCGTTTGTTTCCCAGTCCTAAACGGAGTTGAATCCCATGCAGTTTGTGGTCCTACGAGCAAGAGTTGTTTTCTGCTAAGAAGAGTCACTATTGCGCTCCCATTGCCATACACAGTGCAAATAGCACTCGCGTCTGTTCCCAGCAAGTACAGTGTATTGGACTGAAGAGAAGCTACTGTTCTGGTCAGTTTCCTAAGCAGAGTTGAACTAGATATGCCCCGTGTGTGTAGGAAGCACAGTTCTTTTGTTCTGAGCAAGCTCACTGTTCTGGCCCTATAGGAAACACAGGAGAGTAGAAGAGTGCTGTTTTCTCAAAAGCAGAGTGTGTTTCTTGCAAGGCGAGCTAGCGTTTGTTTCCCAGTCCTAAACGGAGTTGAATCCCATGCAGTTTCTGGTCCTACGAGCAAGAGTTGTTTTCTGCTTAGAAGAGTCACTATTGCGCTCCCATTGCCATACACAGTGCAAATAGCACTCGCGTCTGTTCCCAGCAAGTACAGTGTATTGGACTGAAGAGAAGCTACTGTTCTTGTCAGTTTCCTAAGCAGAGTTGAACTAGATATGCCCCGTGTGTGTAGGAAGCACAGTTCTTTTGTTCTGAGCAAGCTCACTGTTCTGGCCCTATAGGAAACACAGGAGAGTAGAAGAGTGCTGTTTTCTCTAAAGCAGAGTGTGTTTCTTGCAAGGCGAGCTAGCGTTTGTTTCCCAGTCCTAAACGGAGTTGAATCCCATGCAGATTCTGGTCCTACGAGCAAGAGTTGTTTTCTGCTAAGAAGAGTCACTATTGCGCTCCCATTGCCATACACAGTGCAAATAGCACTCGCGTCTGTTCCCAGCAAGTACAGTGTATTGGACTGAAGAGAAGCTACTGTTCTGGTCAGTTTCCTAAGCAGAGTTGAACTAGATATGCCCCGTGTGTGTAGGAAGCACAGTTCTTTTGTTCTGAGCAAGCTCACTGTTCTGGCCCTATAGGAAACACAGGAGAGTAGAAGAGTGCTGTTTTCTCAAAAGCAGAGTGTGTTTCTTGCAAGGCGAGCTAGCGTTTGTTTCCCAGTCCTAAACGGAGTTGAATCCCATGCAGTTTCTGGTCCTACGAGCAAGAGTTGTTTTCTGCTAAGAAGAGTCACTATTGCGCTCCCATTGCCATACACAGTGCAAATAGCACTCGCGTCTGTTCCCAGCAAGTACAGTGTATTGGACTGAAGAGAAGCTACTGTTCTTGTCAGTTTCCTAAGCAGAGTTGAACTAGATATGCCCCGTGTGTGTAGGAAGCACAGTTCTTTGGTTCTGAGCAAGCTCACTGTTCTGGCCCTATAGGAAACACAGGAGAGTAGAAGAGTGCTGTTTTCTCAAAAGCAGAGTGTGTTTCTTGCAAGGCGAGCTAGCGTTTGTTTCCCAGTCCTAAACGGAGTTGAATCCCATGCAGTTTCTGGTCCTGCGAGCAAGAGTTGTTTTCTGCTAAGAAGAGTCACTATTGCGCTCCCATTGCCATACACAGTGCAAAGAGCACTCGCGTCTGTTCCCAGCAAGTACAGTGTATTGGACTGAAGAGAAGCTACTGTTCTGGTCAGTTTCCTAAGCAGAGTTGAACTAGATATGCCCCGTGTGTGTAGGAAGCACAGTTCTTTTGTTCTGAGCAAGCTCACTGTTCTGGCCCTATAGGAAACACAGGAGAGTAGAAGAGTGCTGTTTTCTCAAAAGCAGAGTGTGTTTCTTGCAAGGCGAGCTAGCGTTTGTTTCCCAGTCCTAAACGGAGTTGAATCCCATGCAGTTTCTGGTCCTACGAGCAAGAGTTGTTTTCTGCTAAGAAGAGTCACTATTGCGCTCCCATTGCCATACACAGTGCAAATAGCACTCGCGTCTGTTCCCAGCAAGTACAGTGTATTGGACTGAAGAGAAGCTACTGTTCTGGTCAGTTTCCTAAGCAGAGTTGAACTAGATATGCCCCGTGTGTGTAGGAAGCACAGTTCTTTGGTTCTGAGCAAGCTCACTGTTCTGGCCCTATAGGAAACACAGGAGAGTAGAAGAGTGCTGTTTTCTCAAAAGCAGAGTGTGTTTCTTGCAAGGCGAGCTAGCGTTTGTTTCCCAGTCCTAAACGGAGTTGAATCCCATGCAGTTTCTGGTCCTACGAGCAAGAGTTGTTTTCTGCTAAGAAGAGTCACTATTGCGCTCCCATTGCCATACACAGTGCAAATAGCACTCGCTTCTGTTCCCAGCAAGTACAGTGTATTGGACTGAAGAGAAGCTACTGTTCTGGTCAGTTTCCTAAGCAGAGTTGAACTAGATATGCCCCGTGTGTGTAGGAAGCACAGTTCTTTTGTTCTGAGCAAGCTCACTGTTCTGGCCCTATAGGAAACACAGGAGAGTAGAAGAGTGCTGTTTTCTCAAAAGCAGAGTGTGTTTCTTGCAAGGCCAGCTAGCGTTTGTTTCCCAGTCCTAAACGGAGTTGAATCCCATGCAGTTTGTGGTCCTATGAGCAAGAGTTGTTTTCTGCTAAGAAGAGTCACTATTGCGCTCCCATTGCCATACACAGTGCAAATAGCACTCGCGTCTGTTCCCAGCAAGTACAGTGTATTGGACTGAAGAGAAGCTACTGTTCTGGTCAGTTTCCTAAGCAGAGTTGAACTAGATATGCCCCGTGTGTGTAGGAAGCACAGTTCTTTTGTTCTGAGCAAGCTCACTGTTCTGGCCCTATAGGAAACACAGGAGAGTAGAAGAGTGCTGTTTTCTCAAAAGCAGAGTGTGTTTCTTGCAAGGCGAGCTAGCGTTTGTTTCCCAGTCCTAAACGGAGTTGAATCCCATGCAGTTTCTGGTCCTACCAGCAAGAGTTGTTTTCTGCTAAGAAGAGTCACTATTGCACTCCCATTGCCATACACAGTGCAAATAGCACTCGCGTCTGTTCCCAGCAAGTACAGTGTATTGGACTGAAGAGAAGCTACTGTTCTTGTCAGTTTCCTAAGCAGAGTTGAACTAGATATGCCCCGTGTGTGTAGGAAGCACAGTTCTTTTGTTCTGAGCAAGCTCACTGTTCTGGCCCTATAGGAAACACAGGAGAGTAGAAGAGTGCTGTTTTCTCAAAAGCAGAGTGTGTTTCTTGCAAGGCGAGCTAGCGTTTGTTTCCCAGTCCTAAACGGAGTTGAATCCCATGCAGTTTGTGGTCCTACGAGCAAGAGTTGTTTTCTGCTAAGAAGAGTCACTATTGCGCTCCCATTGCCATACACAGTGCAAATAGCACTCGCGTCTGTTCCCAGCAAGTACAGTGTATTGGACTGAAGAGAAGCTACTGTTCTGGTCAGTTTCCTAAGCAGAGTTGAACTAGATATGCCCCGTGTGTGTAGGAAGCACAGTTCTTTTGTTCTGAGCAAGCTCACTGTTCTGGCCCTATAGGAAACACAGGAGAGTAGAAGAGTGCTGTTTTCTCAAAAGCAGAGTGTGTTTCTTGCAAGGCGAGCTAGCGTTTGTTTCCCAGTCCTAAACGGAGTTGAATCCCATGCAGTTTCTGGTCCTACGAGCAAGAGTTGTTTTCTGCTTAGAAGAGTCACTATTGCGCTCCCATTGCCATACACAGTGCAAATAGCACTCGCGTCTGTTCCCAGCAAGTACAGTGTATTGGACTGAAGAGAAGCTACTGTTCTTGTCAGTTTCCTAAGCAGAGTTGAACTAGATATGCCCCGTGTGTGTAGGAAGCACAGTTCTTTTGTTCTGAGCAAGCTCACTGTTCTGGCCCTATAGGAAACACAGGAGAGTAGAAGAGTGCTGTTTTCTCAAAAGCAGAGTGTGTTTCTTGCAAGGCGAGCTAGCGTTTGTTTCCCAGTCCTAAACGGAGTTGAATCCCATGCAGATTCTGGTCCTACGAGCAAGAGTTGTTTTCTGCTAAGAAGAGTCACTATTGCGCTCCCATTGCCATACACAGTGCAAATAGCACTCGCGTCTGTTCCCAGCAAGTACAGTGTATTGGACTGAAGAGAAGCTACTGTTCTGGTCAGTTTCCTAAGCAGAGTTGAACTAGATATGCCCCGTGTGTGTAGGAAGCACAGTTCTTTTGTTCTGAGCAAGCTCACTGTTCTGGCCCTATAGGAAACACAGGAGAGTAGAAGAGTGCTGTTTTCTCAAAAGCAGAGTGTGTTTCTTGCAAGGCGAGCTAGCGTTTGTTTCCCAGTCCTAAACGGAGTTGAATCCCATGCAGTTTCTGGTCCTACGAGCAAGAGTTGTTTTCTGCTAAGAAGAGTCACTATTGCGCTCCCATTGCCATACACAGTGCAAATAGCACTCGCGTCTGTTCCCAGCAAGTACAGTGTATTGGACTGAAGAGAAGCTACTGTTCTTGTCAGTTTCCTAAGCAGAGTTGAACTAGATATGCCCCGTGTGTGTAGGAAGCACAGTTCTTTGGTTCTGAGCAAGCTCACTGTTCTGGCCCTATAGGAAACACAGGAGAGTAGAAGAGTGCTGTTTTCTCAAAAGCAGAGTGTGTTTCTTGCAAGGCGAGCTAGCGTTTGTTTCCCAGTCCTAAACGGAGTTGAATCCCATGCAGTTTCTGGTCCTGCGAGCAAGAGTTGTTTTCTGCTAAGAAGAGTCACTATTGCGCTCCCATTGCCATACACAGTGCAAAGAGCACTCGCGTCTGTTCCCAGCAAGTACAGTGTATTGGACTGAAGAGAAGCTACTGTTCTGGTCAGTTTCCTAAGCAGAGTTGAACTAGATATGCCCCGTGTGTGTAGGAAGCACAGTTCTTTTGTTCTGAGCAAGCTCACTGTTCTGGCCCTATAGGAAACACAGGAGAGTAGAAGAGTGCTGTTTTCTCAAAAGCAGAGTGTGTTTCTTGCAAGGCGAGCTAGCGTTTGTTTCCCAGTCCTAAACGGAGTTGAATCCCATGCAGTTTCTGGTCCTACGAGCAAGAGTTGTTTTCTGCTAAGAAGAGTCACTATTGCGCTCCCATTGCCATACACAGTGCAAATAGCACTCGCGTCTGTTCCCAGCAAGTACAGTGTATTGGACTGAAGAGAAGCTACTGTTCTGGTCAGTTTCCTAAGCAGAGTTGAACTAGATATGCCCCGTGTGTGTAGGAAGCACAGTTCTTTGGTTCTGAGCAAGCTCACTGTTCTGGCCCTATAGGAAACACAGGAGAGTAGAAGAGTGCTGTTTTCTCAAAAGCAGAGTGTGTTTCTTGCAAGGCGAGCTAGCGTTTGTTTCCCAGTCCTAAACGGAGTTGAATCCCATGCAGTTTCTGGTCCTACGAGCAAGAGTTGTTTTCTGCTAAGAAGAGTCACTATTGCGCTCCCATTGCCATACACAGTGCAAATAGCACTCGCTTCTGTTCCCAGCAAGTACAGTGTATTGGACTGAAGAGAAGCTACTGTTCTGGTCAGTTTCCTAAGCAGAGTTGAACTAGATATGCCCCGTGTGTGTAGGAAGCACAGTTCTTTTGTTCTGAGCAAGCTCACTGTTCTGGCCCTATAGGAAACACAGGAGAGTAGAAGAGTGCTGTTTTCTCAAAAGCAGAGTGTGTTTCTTGCAAGGCCAGCTAGCGTTTGTTTCCCAGTCCTAAACGGAGTTGAATCCCATGCAGTTTGTGGTCCTATGAGCAAGAGTTGTTTTCTGCTAAGAAGAGTCACTATTGCGCTCCCATTGCCATACACAGTGCAAATAGCACTCGCGTCTGTTCCCAGCAAGTACAGTGTATTGGACTGAAGAGAAGCTACTGTTCTGGTCAGTTTCCTAAGCAGAGTTGAACTAGATATGCCCCGTGTGTGTAGGAAGCACAGTTCTTTTGTTCTGAGCAAGCTCACTGTTCTGGCCCTATAGGAAACACAGGAGAGTAGAAGAGTGCTGTTTTCTCAAAAGCAGAGTGTGTTTCTTGCAAGGCGAGCTAGCGTTTGTTTCCCAGTCCTAAACGGAGTTGAATCCCATGCAGTTTCTGGTCCTACCAGCAAGAGTTGTTTTCTGCTAAGAAGAGTCACTATTGCACTCCCATTGCCATACACAGTGCAAATAGCACTCGCGTCTGTTCCCAGCAAGTACAGTGTATTGGACTGAAGAGAAGCTACTGTTCTTGTCAGTTTCCTAAGCAGAGTTGAACTAGATATGCCCCGTGTGTGTAGGAAGCACAGTTCTTTTGTTCTGAGCAAGCTCACTGTTCTGGCCCTATAGGAAACACAGGAGAGTAGAAGAGTGCTGTTTTCTCAAAAGCAGAGTGTGTTTCTTGCAAGGCGAGCTAGCGTTTGTTTCCCAGTCCTAAACGGAGTTGAATCCCATGCAGTTTCTGGTCCTGCGAGCAAGAGTTGTTTTCTGCTAAGAAGAGTCACTATTGTGCTCCCATTGCCATACACAGTGCAAATAGCACTCGCGTCTGTTCCCAGCAAGTACAGTGTATTGGACTGAAGAGAAGCTACTGTTCTGGTCAGTTTCCTAAGCAGAGTTGAACTAGATATGCCCCGTGTGTGTAGGAAGCACAGTTCTTTTGTTCTGAGCAAGCTCACTGTTCTGGCCCTATAGGAAACACAGGAGAGTAGAAGAGTGCTGTTTTCTCAAAAGCAGAGTGTGTTTCTTGCAAGGCGAGCTAGCGTTTGTTTCCCAGTCCTAAACGGAGTTGAATCCCATGCAGTTTCTGGTCCTACGAGCAAGAGTTGTTTTCTGCTAAGAAGAGTCACTATTGCGCTCCCATTGCCATACACAGTGCAAATAGCACTCGCGTCTGTTCCCAGCAAGTACAGTGTATTGGACTGAAGAGAAGCTACTGTTCTGGTCAGTTTCCTAAGCAGAGTTGAACTAGATATGCCCCGTGTGTGTAGGAAGCACAGTTCTTTTGTTCTGAGCAAGCTCACTGTTCTGGCCCTATAGGAAACACAGGAGAGTAGAAGAGTGCTGTTTTCTCAAAAGCAGAGTGTGTTTCTTGCAAGGCGAGCTAGCGTTTGTTTCCCAGTCCTAAACGGAGTTGAATCCCATGCAGTTTCTGGTCCTACGAGCAAGAGTTGTTTTCTGCTTAGAAGAGTCACTATTGCGCTCCCATTGCCATACACAGTGCAAATAGCACTCGCGTCTGTTCCCAGCAAGTACAGTGTATTGGACTGAAGAGAAGCTACTGTTCTGGTCAGTTTCCTAAGCAGAGTTGAACTAGATATGCCCCGTGTGTGTAGGAAGCACAGTTCTTTTGTTCTGAGCAAGCTCACTGTTCTGGCCCTATAGGAAACACAGGAGAGTAGAAGAGTGCTGTTTTCTCAAAAGCAGAGTGTGTTTCTTGCAAGGCGAGCTAGCGTTTGTTTCCCAGTCCTAAACGGAGTTGAATCCCATGCAGTTTCTGGTCCTACGAGCAAGAGTTGTTTTCTGCTTAGAAGAGTCACTATTGCTCTCCCATTGCCATACACAGTGCAAATAGCACTCGCGTCTGTTCCCAGCAAGTACAGTGTATTGGACTGAAGAGAAGCTACTGTTCTGGTCAGTTTCCTAAGCAGAGTTGAACTAGATATGCCCCGTGTGTGTAGGAAGCACAGTTCTTTTGTTCTGAGCAAGCTCACTGTTCTGGCCCTATAGGAAACACAGGAGAGTAGAAGAGTGCTGTTTTCTCAAAAGCAGAGTGTGTTTCTTGCAAGGCGAGCTAGCGTTTGTTTCCCAGTCCTAAACGGAGTTGAATCCCATGCAGATTCTGGTCCTACGAGCAAGAGTTGTTTTCTGCTAAGAAGAGTCACTATTGCGCTCCCATTGCCATACACAGTGCAAATAGCACTCGCGTCTGTTCCCAGCAAGTACAGTGTATTGGACTGAAGAGAAGCTACTGTTCTGGTCAGTTTCCTAAGCAGAGTTGAACTAGATATGCCCCGTGTGTGTAGGAAGCACAGTTCTTTTGTTCTGAGCAAGCTCACTGTTCTGGCCCTATAGGAAACACAGGAGAGTAGAAGAGTGCTGTTTTCTCAAAAGCAGAGTGTGTTTCTTGCAAGGCGAGCTAGCGTTTGTTTCCCAGTCCTAAACGGAGTTGAATCCCATGCAGTTTCTGGTCCTACGAGCAAGAGTTGTTTTCTGCTAAGAAGAGTCACTATTGCGCTCCCATTGCCATACACAGTGCAAATAGCACTCGCGTCTGTTCCCAGCAAGTACAGTGTATTGGACTGAAGAGAAGCTACTGTTCTTGTCAGTTTCCTAAGCAGAGTTGAACTAGATATGCCCCGTGTGTGTAGGAAGCACAGTTCTTTTGTTCTGAGCAAGCTCACTGTTCTGGCCCTATAGGAAACACAGGAGAGTAGAAGAGTGCTGTTTTCTCAAAAGCAGAGTGTGTTTCTTGCAAGGCGAGCTAGCGTTTGTTTCCCAGTCCTAAACGGAGTTGAATCCCATGCAGTTTCTGGTCCTACGAGCAAGAGTTGTTTTCTGCTAAGAAGAGTCACTATTGCGCTCCCATTGCCATACACAGTGCAAAAAGCACTCGCGTCTGTTCCCAGCAAGTACAGTGTATTGGACTGAAGAGAAGCTACTGTTCTGGTCAGTTTCCTAAGCAGAGTTGAACTAGATATGCCCCGTGTGTGTAGGAAGCACAGTTCTTTTGTTCTGAGCAAGCTCACTGTTCTGGCCCTATAGGAAACACAGGAGAGTAGAAGAGTGCTGTTTTCTCAAAAGCAGAGTGTGTTTCTTGCAAGGCGAGCTAGCGTTTGTTTCCCAGTCCTAAACGGAGTTGAATCCCATGCAGTTTCTGGTCCTACGAGCAAGAGTTGTTTTCTGCTAAGAAGAGTCACTATTGCGCTCCCATTGCCATACACAGTGCAAATAGCACTCGCGTCTGTTCCCAGCAAGTACAGTGTATTGGACTGAAGAGAAGCTACTGTTCTTGTCAGTTTCCTAAGCAGAGTTGAACTAGATATGCCCCGTGTGTGTAGGAAGCACAGTTCTTTGGTTCTGAGCAAGCTCACTGTTCTGGCCCTATAGGAAACACAGGAGAGTAGAAGAGTGCTGTTTTCTCAAAAGCAGAGTGTGTTTCTTGCAAGGCGAGCTAGCGTTTGTTTCCCAGTCCTAAACGGAGTTGAATCCCATGCAGTTTCTGGTCCTACGAGCAAGAGTTGTTTTCTGCTAAGAAGAGTCACTATTGCGCTCCCATTGCCATACACAGTGCAAATAGCACTCGCGTCTGTTCCCAGCAAGTACAGTGTATTGGACTGAAGAGAAGCTACTGTTCTGGTCAGTTTCCTAAGCAGAGTTGAACTAGATATGCCCCGTGTGTGTAGGAAGCACAGTTCTTTTGTTCTGAGCAAGCTCACTGTTCTGGCCCTATAGGAAACACAGGAGAGTAGAAGAGTGCTGTTTTCTCAAAAGCAGAGTGTGTTTCTTGCAAGGCGAGCTAGCGTTTGTTTCCCAGTCCTAAACGGAGTTGAATCCCATGCAGTTTCGTGGTCCTACGAGCAAGAGTTGTTTTCTGCTAAGAAGAGTCACTATTGCGCTCCCATTGCCATACACAGTGCAAATAGCACTCGCGTCTGTTCCCAGCAAGTACAGTGTATTGGACTGAAGAGAAGCTACTGTTCTGGTCAGTTTCCTAAGCAGAGTTGAACTAGATATGCCCCGTGTGTGTAGGAAGCACAGTTCTTTTGTTCTGAGCAAGCTCACTGTTCTGGCCCTATAGGAAACACAGGAGAGTAGAAGAGTGCTGTTTTCTCAAAAGCAGAGTGTGTTTCTTGCAAGGCGAGCTAGCGTTTGTTTCCCAGTCCTAAACGGAGTTGAATCCCATGCAGTTTCTGGTCCTACGAGCAAGAGTTGTTTTCTGCTTAGAAGAGTCACTATTGCGCTCCCATTGCCATACACAGTGCAAATAGCACTCGCGTCTGTTCCCAGCAAGTACAGTGTATTGGACTGAAGAGAAGCTACTGTTCTTGTCAGTTTCCTAAGCAGAGTTGAACTAGATATGCCCCGTGTGTGTAGGAAGCACAGTTCTTTTGTTCTGAGCAAGCTCACTGTTCTGGCCCTATAGGAAACACAGGAGAGTAGAAGAGTGCTGTTTTCTCAAAAGCAGAGTGTGTTTCTTGCAAGGCGAGCTAGCGTTTGTTTCCCAGTCCTAAACGGAGTTGAATCCCATGCAGATTCTGGTCCTACGAGCAAGAGTTGTTTTCTGCTAAGAAGAGTCACTATTGCGCTCCCATTGCCATACACAGTGCAAATAGCACTCGCGTCTGTTCCCAGCAAGTACAGTGTATTGGACTGAAGAGAAGCTACTGTTCTGGTCAGTTTCCTAAGCAGAGTTGAACTAGATATGCCCCGTGTGTGTAGGAAGCACAGTTCTTTTGTTCTGAGCAAGCTCACTGTTCTGGCCCTATAGGAAACACAGGAGAGTAGAAGAGTGCTGTTTTCTCAAAAGCAGAGTGTGTTTCTTGCAAGGCGAGCTAGCGTTTGTTTCCCAGTCCTAAACGGAGTTGAATCCCATGCAGTTTCTGGTCCTACGAGCAAGAGTTGTTTTCTGCTAAGAAGAGTCACTATTGCGCTCCCATTGCCATACACAGTGCAAATAGCACTCGCGTCTGTTCCCAGCAAGTACAGTGTATTGGACTGAAGAGAAGCTACTTTTCTTGTCAGTTTCCTAAGCAGAGTTGACTAGATATGCCCCGTGTGTGTAGGAAGCACAGTTCTTTGGTTCTGAGCAAGCTCACTGTTCTGGCCCTATAGGAAACACAGGAGAGTAGAAGAGTGCTGTTTTCTCAAAAGCAGAGTGTGTTTCTTGCAAGGCGAGCTAGCGTTTGTTTCCCAGTCCTAAACGGAGTTGAATCCCATGCAGTTTCTGGTCCTGCGAGCAAGAGTTGTTTTCTGCTAAGAAGAGTCACTATTGCGCTCCCATTGCCATACACAGTGCAAATAGCACTCGCGTCTGTTCCCAGCAAGTACAGTGTATTGGACTGAAGAGAAGCTACTGTTCTGGTCAGTTTCCTAAGCAGAGTTGAACTAGATATGCCCCGTGTGTGTAGGAAGCACAGTTCTTTTGTTCTGAGCAAGCTCACTGTTCTGGCCCTATAGGAAACACAGGAGAGTAGAAGAGTGCTGTTTTCTCAAAAGCAGAGTGTGTTTCTTGCAAGGCGAGCTAGCGTTTGTTTCCCAGTCCTAAACGGAGTTGAATCCCATGCAGTTTCTGGTCCTACGAGCAAGAGTTGTTTTCTGCTAAGAAGAGTCACTATTGCGCTCCCATTGCCATACACAGTGCAAATAGCACTCGCTTCTGTTCCCAGCAAGTACAGTGTATTGGACTGAAGAGAAGCTACTGTTCTGGTCAGTTTCCTAAGCAGAGTTGAACTAGATATGCCCCGTGTGTGTAGGAAGCACAGTTCTTTTGTTCTGAGCAAGCTCACTGTTCTGGCCCTATAGGAAACACAGGAGAGTAGAAGAGTGCTGTTTTCTCAAAAGCAGAGTGTGTTTCTTGCAAGGCCAGCTAGCGTTTGTTTCCCAGTCCTAAACGGAGTTGAATCCCATGCAGTTTGTGGTCCTATGAGCAAGAGTTGTTTTCTGCTAAGAAGAGTCACTATTGCGCTCCCATTGCCATACACAGTGCAAATAGCACTCGCGTCTGTTCCCAGCAAGTACAGTGTATTGGACTGAAGAGAAGCTACTGTTCTGGTCAGTTTCCTAAGCAGAGTTGAACTAGATATGCCCCGTGTGTGTAGGAAGCACAGTTCTTTTGTTCTGAGCAAGCTCACTGTTCTGGCCCTATAGGAAACACAGGAGAGTAGAAGAGTGCTGTTTTCTCAAAAGCAGAGTGTGTTTCTTGCAAGGCGAGCTAGCGTTTGTTTCCCAGTCCTAAACGGAGTTGAATCCCATGCAGATTCTGGTCCTACGAGCAAGAGTTGTTTTCTGCTAAGAAGAGTCACTATTGCGCTCCCATTGCCATACACAGTGCAAATAGCACTCGCGTCTGTTCCCAGCAAGTACAGTGTATTGGACTGAAGAGAAGCTACTGTTCTGGTCAGTTTCCTAAGCAGAGTTGAACTAGATATGCCCCGTGTGTGTAGGAAGCACAGTTCTTTTGTTCTGAGCAAGCTCACTGTTCTGGCCCTATAGGAAACACAGGAGAGTAGAAGAGTGCTGTTTTCTCAAAAGCAGAGTGTGTTTCTTGCAAGGCGAGCTAGCGTTTGTTTCCCAGTCCTAAACGGAGTTGAATCCCATGCAGTTTCTGGTCCTACGAGCAAGAGTTGTTTTCTGCTAAGAAGAGTCACTATTGCGCTCCCATTGCCATACACAGTGCAAATAGCACTCGCGTCTGTTCCCAGCAAGTACAGTGTATTGGACTGAAGAGAAGCTACTGTTCTTGTCAGTTTCCTAAGCAGAGTTGAACTAGATATGCCCCGTGTGTGTAGGAAGCACAGTTCTTTGGTTCTGAGCAAGCTCACTGTTCTGGCCCTATAGGAAACACAGGAGAGTAGAAGAGTGCTGTTTTCTCAAAAGCAGAGTGTGTTTCTTGCAAGGCGAGCTAGCGTTTGTTTCCCAGTCCTAAACGGAGTTGAATCCCATGCAGTTTCTGGTCCTACGAGCAAGAGTTGTTTTCTGCTAAGAAGAGTCACTATTGCGCTCCCATTGCCATACACAGTGCAAAAAGCACTCGCGTCTGTTCCCAGCAAGTACAGTGTATTGGACTGAAGAGAAGCTACTGTTCTGGTCAGTTTCCTAAGCAGAGTTGAACTAGATATGCCCCGTGTGTGTAGGAAGCACAGTTCTTTTGTTCTGAGCAAGCTCACTGTTCTGGCCCTATAGGAAACACAGGAGAGTAGAAGAGTGCTGTTTTCTCAAAAGCAGAGTGTGTTTCTTGCAAGGCGAGCTAGCGTTTGTTTCCCAGTCCTAAACGGAGTTGAATCCCATGCAGTTTGTGGTCCTACGAGCAAGAGTTGTTTTCTGCTAAGAAGAGTCACTATTGCGCTCCCATTGCCATACACAGTGCAAATAGCACTCGCGTCTGTTCCCAGCAAGTACAGTGTATTGGACTGAAGAGAAGCTACTGTTCTGGTCAGTTTCCTAAGCAGAGTTGAACTAGATATGCCCCGTGTGTGTAGGAAGCACAGTTCTTTGGTTCTGAGCAAGCTCACTGTTCTGGCCCTATAGGAAACACAGGAGAGTAGAAGAGTGCTGTTTTCTCAAAAGCAGAGTGTGTTTCTTGCAAGGCGAGCTAGCGTTTGTTTCCCAGTCCTAAACGGAGTTGAATCCCATGCAGTTTCTGGTCCTACGAGCAAGAGTTGTTTTCTGCTGAGAAGAGTCACTATTGCGCTCCCATTGCCATACACAGTGCAAATAGCAATCGCGTCTGTTCCCAGCAAGTACAGTGTATTGGACTGAAGAGAAGCTACTGTTCTGGTCAGTTTCCTAAGCAGAGTTGAACTAGATATGGCCCGTGTGTGTAGGAAGCACAGTTCTTTTGTTCTGAGCAAGCTCACTGTTCTGGCCCTATAGGAAACACAGGAGAGTAGAAGAGTGCTGTTTTCTCAAAAGCAGAGTGTGTTTCTTGCAAGGCGAGCTAGCGTTTGTTTCCCAGTCCTAAACGGAGTTGAATCCCATGCAGTTTCTGGTCCTACGAGCAAGAGTTGTTTTCTGCAAAGAAGAGTCACTATTGCGCTCCCATTGCCATACACAGTGCAAATAGCACTCGCTTCTGTTCCCAGCAAGTACAGTGTATTGGACTGAAGAGAAGCTACTGTTCTGGTCAGTTTCCTAAGCAGAGTTGAACTAGATATGCCCCGTGTGTGTAGGAAGCACAGTTCTTTTGTTCTGAGCAAGCTCACTGTTCTGGCCCTATAGGAAACACAGGAGAGTAGAAGAGTGCTGTTTTCTCAAAAGCAGAGTGTGTTTCTTGCAAGGCGAGCTAGCGTTTGTTTCCCAGTCCTAAACGGAGTTGAATCCCATGCAGTTTGTGGTCCTACGAGCAAGAGTTGTTTTCTGCTAAGAAGAGTCACTATTGCGCTCCCATTGCCATACACAGTGCAAATAGCACTCGCGTCTGTTCCCAGCAAGTACAGTGTATTGGACTGAAGAGAAGCTACTGTTCTGGTCAATTTCCTAAGCAGAGTTGAACTAGATATGCCCCGTGTGTGTAGGAAGCACAGTTCTTTTGTTCTGAGCAAGCTCACTGTTCTGGCCCTATAGGAAACACAGGAGAGTAGAAGAGTGCTGTTTTCTCAAAAGCAGAGTGTGTTTCTTGCAAGGCGAGCTA